>NC_079196.1:56328278-56485778 GCF_029499605.1 Hyla sarda
AAAATAGGTAAAGCTGGGGATAGAGGAGATTGAAGAGGAATCTGGAAGCGAACCGATCTCCACAAGAGCAGCGAGTAACGAGAGAGGAGAGCAGAGGGGGGGCATCAAAGTAAAGATAGGACTGGATGACCACATAAGAGAGCACAAAGTATGGGGGGAGAGGAGAGCATTTTCCAGAGTAAGCCAGCTAGGTGCACCCGAACCTGCATTACATAACAATAATTGAGCAAGATGAGCCGCTCTATAATACTTGATGAGGTTAGGGGCAGATAGTCCCCCAACACTCTTATGGTAGTACATAATAACTCTGGGGATACGGGGGTGGAGGCCTCGCCAAATGAAACAAAATATATCAGCCTGGAGTGTCCGGAGATTCGGTAAGCGAATAGGAATAGGTAGGGTTCGGAATAAGTATAAAAGTCTAGGTAGCAGTACCATCTTCACAGAGTGGAGCCTGCCCAACCAGGAAATATGTGGGAGATTCCATTTAGCCATGTCAGCCCTCAGGGACCTAAAGAGAGGGGGGTAGTTAAGTTTATAAAGAGAAGCAATGTTAGAGGGAAGAGAAACCCCAAGATAGGGAAGGTAAGAAGTGGTGGGGTGGAGATCGAAGTTAAGACCAATGAGATCCTGTGTCGACCCGGGGGTGTTACAGAACAATACCTCCGACTTGTTCTTGTTAATTACTAGTCCGGAGACCTCTGAGAAGGTATCCAGGACCGCAAATAAATTTGGAATGGACACCAGGGGATTCGTAAGGGTCAATAACAGATCGTTCGCAAATAAATTAACCTTATATACCGATCCAGCTATATCTACTCCCGAGATGTCAGGGTTTCTTCTTAGGGCACTCGCCAGTGGTTCCATGGTCAAAGCAAATAGGCAGGCGATAGCGGACACCCCTGGCGAGTACCCCGCTCAATAGCAATGGGACTCGGGGAAGAAGAGGGGAGTTTAAGATAAGCCTGAGGTGAAGAGTATAATGTATGTAGAGCAGCTATAAACGGGCCCAAGAATCCCATTCTTTCCCACACAACCCCTTTAAAGAGCATCTGGCACCAAACAACAGTACCTGGTACCAATCTTAACACAAAAAGTACCCCCTCAGCTGTTCACTTGCTCAGGCAGGTCACCTCTGCAGCCAGTTTATTGGCTGAGAAGGCACTAACTTGTGTATAAGAGGGGACAAGTGGTGTGAAGTGGGGACTGTGTACCATAGGAACAGCATAGTTTGAAAACCTCTTTACTATATTGACTTATAAAAGGGAAACTGACACCAGGGTCACCCACACAAATTTATCTCTACCTGCAATGGGAAAGCCTTCCTGAATAAAGTCCTCTAGACTCTATTAGGGACCGGTCAACCTCCAGGCTTTCAGGTTGAGATTCCTTAGATCAAGGCCCAACCCTGCCAGATGCACAAGGTCCTCAGGGAAAGCTTCCAGAATTGACATCGGCTTATCTGCATGGACTGGGTAAACAAATATCTCTTTGCCCAGAATATTTTGGCTATCACTGAAGTCCGGTCTGGCCCAAGTTTAACCAATACCTTTGGTATCGTGGAACCTCCATGGTATGGACCGTGCTTCTATTGCCCAATGATTATCCTCCCTGGATAGGGAGCAAAATTTCTCTAACGTGGCGTTGAACCTTGTTGCATAAAGATTGATTTCTGGCATTCCTCACTGCTGAGTGATCTGAGGAAAGATCTGGAACAGAGAGCTCCCCACCATCTTCAACCACATTGAGCTATCTTTGGATATGGACTGCAGTAAAGTTTTCTTTTGCCCATGATAGGATTAATCCGACTTCTTCGAAGACAAGTTGATATCTTGTTACTCTCTGTCTGTGATAGGTTTCAACAAGGGTGCCGGCTTTAATTGGCGCAGGTCACAGGAGAAACAGAGGTAGGTAAAAGCAAGGGTAGTTTATTCTCCCAACATGCAACGCGTTTCACTGCATCAGCAGCTTCATCAGGCATGATGAAGCTGCTGATGCAGTGAAACGCATTTCATGTTGGGAGAAACTACCATTGCTTTTACCTACCTCTGTTTGTCCTGTGACCTGCGCCAATTAAAGCCGGCACCCTTGTGGAAGCCGATCTCTGCAATACCTCTCGTTCAGTCGGCTGGCTGCAGACACTATATGCGCTCACCATTGTTCAGGTGAGCCTCCTTCTCAGTGCATATTTCGCCATACAGGTTACTCTTTTATTACACCATGGAGCGCTATGTCTTTTCTAGTTGTTTATGTAGAAGACTGTTGCCATGTTGTCCGAGCGGACTTTAATAGCTTTGTCACGGACAAGAGGCGCTAGGTGAAGAAGTACCAACCAGATTGCCCTCAATTCTCTTAGATTTGACATTGGGCTCTCAGTGTTCCATGTAACTGTACTGCAATTTACAATAGAAAGGCTAAACCAACCTAAAAGGAAGGCATCTGTGAGCAACATGATCCACCAAGGTTAAATCAAGGACCTCGCACCTGGCCTGTTTAAAGACAGAAGCAAAGCACATGGGGAAAATTTATCAAAAACTGTGCAGAGGAAAAGTTGCCCATAGGAACCAATCAGATCGCTTCTTTCATTTTGCAGAGGTCTTTTTAAAAAATAAATCTGATTGGTTGCTATGGGGAACTGGGCAACTTTTCTTCTGAACAGGTTTTGATAAATCTCCCCCGTGGTGTTGTGTGTATTGCTTTTTATTACATAATTTAATACATTTCCACCTGTCCTGATGGGCAGTAACACCCCACTTGTGCTGCTAGATAAGGGCTGGTTCACATCACGTTTTCTCCCATACGGGAGCGCATAGGGCAGGGGAGAGCTAAAACCTCGCGCTCCCGTATGGAATTAATTTCAATGAGCCAACCACGGTTTTAGGTCCGGTTGTAAAAGCACATCCGGCCGATCGGACTGAACGTTTCACTCCGGCCGGCTCATTGAAATTAATTACATACGGGAGTGCATGGAAAGGCATGCGGGAGCACAAGGTTTTAGCTCCCCCCTGCCGTATGCACTCCCATATGGGAGAAAACCTGATGTGAACCCAGCCTAAGAAGGAAGGGAACTGAAGCGTTCATTTCCTCCTATGCCATTTTCGTCTGATAGATGTCTGACAGGGTGGGGTGTGGCAGTTTTTCATTCAAGTTTTTGAACCAAAACCAGAAATCCAAAGAAGGAATGAGAAATATAAAAGGGAGGCCATGTTTTTTTTGTCTCCCTGCAGGATTCACTTCTGGTGATAAAAACTGAATGAAAAACGGCCATGTAGGAAGTAGCAAACTATGTTTGAGCCGTTAAAATCAATGGGGCCTGCACCCCTGTGCACAAATAAGTCAGTATGCCAATTTAACATTTTGTCAACGTATTTGTTCCACAGAGGGCACAAACATGCTTTGAATTTAGCCAGACCTGTGATAATATAGTGTTTTGGAAACGGGTACATAGTGATGAGTGCATAAAAACACTGATTTAGGTGAAGCCCTGATTGGGGTGTGGCCACCCCTCAGGAAACATTCTGCCCATTCAATATGTTTCAGTTTCCCTGTCTAGACGGAACTGTGCAGAATTTAAATTTGATATGTACAAACTCACCCTGCATTTCATAAAGCTAGGTTCACTGTCTGGCACCCATGCGACATGTCCAACCATCCAATGTTTATCTTGAGATGCCGGATGAATTTGGACTTTACCATATAAATTAATTAGATCAGTTTTATCATCAGATTTTCTCCAATGTTTACAGTGCCGGATTATGGACATACGTGAAGTTTATTGTTTAAGTGCAATAAAAAACATTGGCCAGCTTGCGCTTTAAAAGGGTCTTACACAAATCTTCTTTGCTTCTTGCACTCCCCTCATTTGGGAGTTATGAGTACATCCTATGCAAGCTCACGGAATTAGAGCTGTGGATTAATGCAGACGATGCAGTGAATTGACATTGATGCTTTACATCCTGGTGCCAAAGAGAGGAAGCAAGCAGGTCGCAGGAGGCGCGGAGCATCTACTGCAGGACTGAGTTTTCTGGATAAGTGAAAATTGCAATGCAGAGAAATTCCTCTTGGAAATTCTCACTCAGCAGCCTTTCATTGTTTCCAATGGGATTCTTACGCACTATGCACATTGCTGAATTATCATGGTGAAAACAAGTCATTCTAAACCCTCACCTGAAAGAAAGTGCATTCTTTTGGCAGAATCTGCTCATTAATGCATTTCCAACAATGTAGTGATCCTAGCCCTGATTGATTCCAGTGTCACATGGAATGGTGGCTCAGAATTCCTCTGGGCAGATTTTCTATAGTATGAAGGAGCCCTCTGTGATGAATTCAACTTTAAATTTGAATAATCATGAGCAGCAGGCTACTGCTTAGACTCGGGCTGCTTTAGGGACGTTACTCACCATTTTGTGGGGGCATGTGCACACAGAACCTCACACGTGTGCAGCACTGCGCTGTGGTTCTCTTTGAAGCATATCAGTAATTTGGGGGGGGGGGGGGGAATTCTATTCTGAAGCTAAAATCAATTTCAATAGGAGTGACATCCCTTTTTCTGAATGATTCACCTTTTTTCTGCCAAAAGAACAATCAGGGTCATTTTTCGACAGAAACCAATTGTATGTATAATGCCATCTATGTAGGCAGTGCATGTCAGTTTAGTCCTGGCACTGAATCTCGACCTGGAATATCCCTGGGGGTGGTGTGATCGCAGGCTAACAGCTCTTCTATCATAGGCCAGAAAAGGGGAAGGAAGTCGATGTAGAAGTACTGACTGAAAACAGCTCAGCTCTGGGGTCACAGGGGGAGATTTATCAAAACCTGTGCAAAGGAAAAGTTGCCTAGTTGCCCATAGCAACCAATCAGATTGCTTCTTTCATTTTGCAGAGGCCTTGTTAAAAATGAAAGAAGCGCACTGATTGGTTGCTATGGGCAACTTTTCCTTTGCACAGGTTTTGATAAATCTCCCCCACAGTCCTGAAATAGAGAATGCTATATTGCTGTACACCAGGGAGGGAACCTCTCAGGAGCTCAACAGACGTAAGAGGTCACCTTATCTCCACTCCGAAGGCCTAATTAAAAAGGTTTTTCCTTCAGGCAACCTTTTAGGAAGAGGCAATTTTCACTTCTCAGATGGGGGATAAGATGTTTTATCGCTGGGGTCCCGCAATATGTCTTGCAGCACCCACTTGTCATTAGCTGCACAGAGCGAAGATCACTCAGTGTCTGATAACTCACCATACAGGGGACGGAGTATCGTGATGTTAACCCCTTGTGACATCACACCCCATCCCCTCAATGCAAGTCTATGGGAGGGGGCGTGGCAGGCATCATGCCCCCTCCCATAGGCTTGCATTGAGGGGGAGTAGCGTCGCAAGGGGGCAGAGCCGTAACATCCCGGTACTCCGGCCCCTGTATTGTGCGTCAGACACTGAGCGACTTTCGCTCCGTGCAGCTAATGACAAGTGGGTGCTGCAGGACAGATTGCGGGGGTCCTCAGCGGCGGGATACTTTGGATAGGGGATAAGAAGTCTAGGGACAGGAAATTTTAGCATTTTGTTCCAAGTCATAACTCATTTCCATCCACAGACCCATTTGAGGGCTCATTTTTGTGTGACCAATTGTACAGTGTAATGACTATTTTACCATAAAAAGTACAAGAAAAAAAATTTGTATGGAGAGATTAAAAAGAAAACCACAATTTTGGAAGGTTTCATTTTCACACTGTACACTTTACAGTAAAAATATGTTTCTTTATGCTGTGGGTTAATACGATTAAATTTATACCCATGTTAGATACTTCATTATTGTACGGCCTTTAAAATTATTTTTTTTATTCACTTTTTTTGTCCCCACTAGCTATTTTTTTTTTCATAGTGTTGATCATGGTAACTGAGGTGTTAATGGTGGACATCAGTGTGATTGGCACCATTACTGGCGGGTCCCTGGCTGCTGATCACAGTCTGGACCTGCCATGCATGACGCAAGCACTGTTCCAGTGCTTGCGTTATTTATATATAAGGACGTAAATGTACATCCTGGTGCATTAAGTACCAGGGCACCAGGATGTACATTTACACCCTAAGACGTTAAGGGGTTAAGCACACAAGTTGTTCACAGAATGGTTGAAGAAAAAAGTTTTGGAATTGCTAAGTCAATGTCCCAATCTTGATCCAACAGAAATGTAGTGGAAGGACCTGAAGTGAACAGTACCCACCAACATAAGAGTTGAATAAAAATTCCTCCAAGACTATGTGCAGGACTAATTAACAATTACTGAATATTTTTAGATACAGTGATTGCTGCACAAGAGGGTCATACTAGATACTGAAAGCAAAGGGTCACATTTTTGCCAATAACAGATATACAATATTCTGATAATTTTGCCCAAATAAGTGAGCAAGTCTAATATCTGACTCAGTTGTTTGATTTGATTCTTTTTCATCCACTTTTAGAACGTGTGTGAAAATCTGGTATAATTTTAGGTCAAATTTATGCAGAAAAATGAAAATTTGGTAGGGTTCACAAACTATCACACCCCACTGGATACAGTTTGTATGTGACTCTGGTCGTTCTAAGCGGAAACTTTCACAAACTAACAAGGTGCACAACCTATCCTGTTCAGTGTGAGGGTTCACGTATCCAAGCTCATTGCAGCAAATACAAAAAGGAAAAAAAAAAAAGTCACAAGCAGAGTTTGCAGGAAAGTAGGTAAAGTAAATCCAAATATTTTCTAGGGAAGGAAAAAGGTCCCATCCTCCCTATTTTAGGTAGGCTATTAGTGTACCCCCCCTGTATAATGTGGACATAACCACTGAGTGTTTATGGGGGCTCTGTTTTAAGTGGTTCACACACTTAAAGGACAACTGTAGTGGAACACATATATATGCCCGGGCCTCAAAAATAAACGAAATAAACTCATACATACCTTCCTACGAGCCCCCGTTGGTCCGACACAGGTCTCATGGTTCGGCAGTGCTGACCTCATTCCATTTCCTGGGGACGGAGCAGAGCCGTCGGCGTATCACCAGCCGCAGCGATGTCCCGCCCCAGCCTGTGATAGGCTGAGCCCACTGTCATGTAAGAAGCCGGCCAGAGCTCCTTACATGACAGTTGGCTCAGCCTATCACCAGCCGGGGCAGGACATTGCTGCGGCCGGTGATACGCCGACAGCTCTGCAGCGTCCCCAGGAAACGGAATGAGGTCAACACTGCCGGACCATGAGACCTGTGCTGGACCAACGGGGGGCTCGTAGGAAGGTATGTATGAGTTTATTTAGTTTATTTTTGAGGCCCGGGTACGGGCATATATAAAAAAATAAAATAAAAAATAAAATTAAAAAAAAAGTGTTCCACTACAGTTGTCCTTTAACTGATACACTTATCACGTGTGACAGCACACCAGAAAAACAGAAAAAAACTTTTGAGTTATTAATTTGTATGGTTCTCAGTTAAGATATAGGGTCCCTTATGTTCTGTTAAACCAGAAAACTTCTTCAAATATATACTTTACGTTGGGAAGATTTATCATAACCGTCACCGAAGAAAAGTTGACTAGTTGCCAATAGCAATCAATCAGCTTGCTGCCTTTATTTTTCAGAGGCTTTTTAGTCATTAAAGAAGCAATCTGAATGGTTACTATGTACAACTGGCCAGCTTTTCTTCTGCACAAGTTTTGATAAAATTCTCTATATATTTTTTACATAAGATTGCCTTTTAAGCCATCTGAGACTGAGCTCAACTGCCTGCAAATTCACTTCATACAAAAAGATTACAGTAGTTTTGGCCCACATCCATTCACTAGCTAAATGATGGAAAAGTCTTGAGTGCCCCAACGTCATCTAATAGGAAGCCCTGTCCCAATTTGGTCTTTATCTGAAGTAGTCACTGCATGCATAATAATGCATTCAACCGTATCACCGTACTGTATCAGCTGCTGCTAGTTCACTTGTGTGTTCCCTAGAGCAGCCTGTGTCCATCGGAACATGACAAGAATTGTTATTTTGCAACAGCTAGAGTACAAGGGATTGGGAAATTTTGCCCATGAAAAGTGTATGCAAACACCTGATCACAGACCTAAAATGGAGGTTGAATTGTTATGGATCATATAGGGTGTGTACTCATGGCTTTAAAACAAATAGTGACCTAATAGTAATTGAGAAGCGGTGAAAAATGATTAAAGTCAAGAGACGCAGTAATTTAATAAAAACTCAAAGACCGATATAAAGTAAAACGTTTACAGATTTACAGATTTGTACTTTATTTTTTTCTTTAAATCTACCTATGCAGCAAAATTCCACCTACATGCATATTACAGAAATATACCATAACGAAACACATAGGAGCAAGTATAAAAATGCATTATGTTTTAAACAAAGACATAAATCTTAACCTATTTAAATGGCAGAAAAAAAATCATGGGAGTATAATTTTAAACCAAGAAAAACACATGAAATAAAAAAAAAAAATGTCAAAAAAATAAAATAAAAGACGCCAGATTCTGAGTGTACAAGACGCAATTCCACATCATATACAACTTTATAAAAGGTTCTTACAGCTTAATTGGGTGAATATCTGATTGCAAAAAGTGCTGACAACAAAAATGACAGTTCACAGTTCAATATTAGAAAGGTGTATATTTTGATTAAATCACTGGAGAAAAAAAACCATTAAGAAAGAAAGACGGATTTCATCTGGGGCTTGCAAAAGATTTTAACTGAAAGTTAATGTAAAGAAAAGCTTTAAAAAAAAAAGAGCTGGAGTGGGAAGGACGCAAGGGGAATGTTTTATTTCAGAAGCAGGACACAAACAGCTACAACATATTACAGGCCACCATCTCAATATTCTGAACATACATTTGTTTTCCTCTCCTTTCTCAAATAAACCAAATATTTTCACATTTTAGTTTGCAAACTGGTTTGAATATTTTTAGATTCTATGTACATGCCCACGGTTAAGACAGCCAGGTCTTGGATCCACTTTATTAATTAGGGTGATAGGGCCCATGCACAGGGTAGCAATCATTCAGTACAGTAACGTGAATAGGTTTCCTAATGTGGGACCCAATCAGATATTACATTTTTTTTTTAACAGATCCCAATACATAACTATTAGCTAAAACTGAGGGTTGTAGTTTACAAACTAATTCTAGTCTAGGGTGGAAATGCTTAGAGTTTGCTAGGCAAATGCACTATGACATTTCTAGAAGACCTGCAATAAAAGTTGATCTAGCAGCTGTGTCTACCTCCCGATCTGAGGAACAAGGTAGTGATCACCCTCCAGTGAAATGAAAGGTTGTTACCGAAACACTTGTCAGAGCTTGGTAACCTTTTCTCATGGAATGGGTCCCCCTTGGCTTTAGATCAATGGAGGCTCCAGATGCCCGATCTGCCTTTTATGACAGGTAATACAAGCCTTACTGTAAGATCTTTTTATTAGAAAAAAATTTGGTATTTCTGAATAACTGTCCACTTTACAACAAAGAATTTTTTTTTATTTTTTCTGGGGGGATGGAATAGAAAAATTGGTCTGATCAAATTCCAGTAGGTGAAAAAAAAATAAAAAAAAGGAAAAAAAAAACCTTGCCATAAAATCTAAAGCAAATGAGTGATCTATACTTTGTTCTTATTATACATACATTCAGTGATTTAAAGGCAGTTTAACTTCAACTGTGCTGAAGCCAACTTGTGAGTAGAATATAATGCTAGATGGATTTATATTTGGAACGGACAAATATATTCAGAGTATGAATACAGCAAAGTCAAAAGAAAGAAAATAGTGTTTTATTAAACTACCACACTGTTATAATACACTTTTAAACATACACTTTTAAAGGTAGCTTTTTTTTTCTTTTAATCTGAGGTGGTCATAACAATAAGAAATAGACCCAAACGAAGCCGGTAAATAGGTGAACTGTTGTAGGTGCTGCAGTTTATTTTTTTAAATTTTTTTTTAATTCATTTTATTACGCTACGTCTTAGAAAAAAAATGGTATAGACCATACATACCTGCAATGTAACTTTGTATTTGTACACTTTTCTATAGTTGAAAATATAAACAATTAAAAAAACAAAAATACAGCAACATAAAAAAAAACATATACATATTTATCAGGTACATGTATTAGATACATACAATTTTAAATGGGTAGAAGCAAATAGGTTGTTTAAACGCTGATTCACCAACTAACTTAAAAAAATAAAATAAAAAAAATAAAAAAGAAAGAAAAAGAAAAATAATGAGAAACCCACCCTTGTAATTTCCCCCCTTTAACCCATGACTAGTATTTGTATGCCTCTGTCACTATGAAAGGACTCCGATCATGTTTGCATATGCTAGACTACTTCATTTACAATGGTTTTGATGTCCGAGTGAGTACTCAAAAATTGATAGATGTGCTCCTGAATGACAAACAGTTCACTATTTTTGGTCCACCAGTATTCAATAACGTGGGTGCTTAATCAAAACTATTAACCATTCAAAAAAAAAAATTATAAAAAAAAAAATGCGTCAACCTACAAATTCTTTCTACACTGGTTATATTGCCTCCATGACTAACAACTTTAGCAAGATTTGGTTTGCAAATTGACGTTTGCGCATGGCTTTTTTTAAATGTATTTTTAAACAATCCAGACAGTGGCTGCTGCCAGGTTAAAAACCTTATTGTAGATTATTTTTAATTTTTTTTACAAGAGAAATTTTTAAAATTGTGTACATAGGTTCACCTAATTAAAACAAATTGGTTGTTAATTTTGGTTAAGTTGGTGAGTGGTGGTGAAACCGAAGCCAGGCTGTGTGTGCTGGGAAACGTGATTTGTCAGTATATGCATAATAAAAATTCCAGTCATTGAGAAAATTACAAAATTTTATCCCATAACATAATTTCTTTGTTACCCATCAACTTTGTTATCTTACAATAGATAAATACCAAAATGTTCTGAATTTTTTGATGATTTTTTTGTTTGTATGTTTTTTTTTTTACACTAAACCACACAGGATTGATGCATTTGGTTAGACTACCATATCCATCTGTCATTATTTATACTCGTATGTGTCATGGTAAAATTTCATCAATTCTAGATTCCAGAAGTACCTACAAAAGCCATGCAATTTTACCATTTCTTCATACTTATGGAATAGCATACAAAGTAAGGCATTTCAGTGTCATGTATAACCAAGTTACTGTCAATCCAAAAAAGTTTGCACATCAATAAAAAGATATCTAAGAACTCAAGAACATTGTTTTTGTTTTTTCCTCACTACTGTATAAAAATAACCACAATTAATAGGTGTTGTGTGATATTTACTCAAGTGTCTCATTTCCAGAAACTGTGACAAGCTGTAGGGGAATCTCTGAATTGGAGAGGAGATCTTGACTGCTGGTGCCAGTATTTACAGTTCCTAAGCCGGATACAGACCCCTGTTGAATGTTTGCAAGGATAAGGGTTGTACCTTCAGCGGTTATCAATGTATCATCAGGCTTGGCTTCTATGGATGCCAATACAGCGCTGCTGGTATGAATGCCTTTCTTATTCTGATGGGTTTTAATGTGTTTGGCAAGGTGATCGCTTCTCATAAATCGCTTGGAACACTCAGGACAGACAAACTTCTTTTCACCTGTTGAATAAGATTGTATACATTTATTTCATTTATACTGTAACTAATAGTTTTTTGTTCATTTTACACTAAAGTTTTATATCAGAACTTTGTCTTTAAATAAAAAAAAAAAAAAAATGTTAACCCCTTAAGGACCGGAGGTTTTTCCGTTTTTGCATTTTCGTTTTTTGCTCCTTGCCTTTAAAAAATCATAACTCTTTCAAATTTACACCTAAAAATACATATGATGGCTTATTTTTTGCGCCACCAATTCTACTTTGTAATGACGTCAGTCATTTTGCCCAAAAATCTATGGTGAAGCGGGAAAAAAAATCATTGTGCGACAAAATTGAAAAAAAAACGCTGTTTTGTAACTTTTGGGGGCTTCCGTTTCTACGTAGTACATTTTTCGGTAAAAATGACACCTGATATGTATTCTGTAGGTCCATACGATTAAAATGATACCCTACTTATATAGGTTTGATTTTGTCGGACTTCTGGAAAAAATCATAACTACATGCAGGAAAATTAATACGTTTAAAATTGTCATCTTCTGACCCCTATAACTTTTTTATTTTTCCATGTATGGGGCGGTATGAGGGCTCATTTTTTGCGCCGTGATCTGAAGTTTTTAACGGTACCATTTTTGCATTGATAGGACTTATTGATCACTTTTTATTCATTTTTAAATGATATAAAAAGTGACCAAAAATGCACTATTTTGGACTTTGGAATTTTTTTGCGCGCACGCCATTGACCGAGCGGTTTAATTAATGACATATTTTTATAATTCGGACATTTCCGCACGCGGTGATACCACATATGTTTATTTTTATTTACACTGTTTTTTTTTTATTGGAAAAGGGGGGTGATTCAAACTTTTAATAGGGGAGGAGTTAAATGATCTTTATTCACTTTTTTTTTTCACTTTTTTTTTGCAGTGTTATAGGTCCCATAGGGACCTATAACACTGCACACACTGATCTTCTATGCTGATCACTGGTTTCTCATAAGAAACCAGTGATCAACGATTCTGCCGGATGACTGCTCATGCCTGGATCTCAGGCACTGAGCAGTCATTCGGCGATCGGACAGCGAGGAGGCAGGAAGGGGCCCTCCCGCTGTCCTGTCAGCTGTTCGGGATGCCGCGATTAGTCGCGGCTATCCCGAACAGCTCGACTGAGCTAGCCGGGAACTTTCACTTTCACTTTTAGCGATCGGCGCTGCGCGCTATTAGAGGCGGGTCCCGGCTTCACTATGACGCCGGGCCCGCCATGATATGACGCGGGGTTACTGTGTAACCCCGCGTTATATCGGAAGAGCAGGACCAAGGACGTACCGGTACGTCCTTGGTCCTTAAGGGGTTAACCCCTTAAAGGGGTACTCCGCCCCTAGACATCTTATCCCCTATCCAAAGGATAGGGGATAAGATGTCAGATCGCCGGGATCCCACTGCTGGGGACCCCGGGGATCGCTGCTGCAGCACCCCGCTATCATTACTGCACAGAGCGAGTTCGCTCTGCGCGTAATGACGGGCAATACAGGGGCCGGAGCATTGTTATGTCACGGCTCCGCCCCTTGTGACATCACAGCCCACCCCCGTCAATACAAGTCTATGGGAGGGGGTGTGGCGGTCGTCACACCACCTGCCATAGACTTGCATTAAGGGGACGGGCCGTGATGCCATGAGGGGCAGAGCCATGACGTCACGCTGCTCCGGCCCCTGTATCGCCCGTCATTACGCACAGAGCGAACTCACAGAGCGTAACCCTTTAGGTGTTTCACAGGAATAGCAGCAAAGTGAATGAGAAAATTCTAAATCTCCATTTTTTTAGAGGGCTAAAAAGTGAAGGAGTGACAATGGGATTTTGGAGAGTGAATTTTGCTCAAATGGTTTTTGGAGGGCATGTCACATTTAGGAAGCCCCTATGGTTCTATAGCAGTAAAAAAAATAAAACCACCACATGGCATACTATTTTGAAAAACTACACTCAAGGCACATAAGGGGTACAGTGAGCCTTAACACCCCACAGGTGTTTGACGACTTTTCGTTAAAGTCGGATATGTAAATTACATTTAGTTTTTCCACTAAAATGCAGTTTTCCCCCAAATTTACCAGTTTAACAAGAGGTAATAGAAGAAATGATGTTACAAATTTTGGGGGGCATTTTCTCCTATAGCCTTTTGTAAAATAGTAAATTTGGGAAAAGAAATGCATTTAAAATTTTTTTTTGCTGTTCTGGCACCATAGGGGCTTCCTAAATGTGACATGCCCCCCAAAAACCATTTCAGCAAAATTTGCTTTCAAAAAGCCAAATGTGGCTCCTTTTCTTCTGAGCATTGTAGTGCACCGCCAGTGCACTTGACGTTCACACATGGGATATGTCCATACTCAGAAGAAATGGGGTTACAAATTTTGGGGGGCATTTTCTCCTGAGTATGGACATATCCCATGTGTGAACGTCAAGTGCACTGGCGGTGCACTACAATGCTCAGAAGAAAAGGAGCCACATTTGGCTTTTTGAAAGCAAATTTTGCTGAAATGGTTTTTGGGGGGCATGTCACATTTAGGAAGCCCCTATGGTGCCAGAACAGCAAAAAAAAAAAAAAAAAAAATGCATTTCTTTTCCCAAATTTACTATTTTACAAAATGTTATAGGAGAAAATGCCCCCCAAAATTTGTAACCTCATTTCTTTTGAGTATGGAAATACCCCATGTGTGGATATAAAGTGCTCTGCAGACGAACTACAATGCTCAGAAGAGGAGGAGCGCCATTGGGCTTTTGGAGAGAGAATGTATCTGGAATTGAAGAGCCCATGGTGCCAGAACATTGGACCTCCCCCCACATGTGACCCCATTTTGGGAACTACATCCCTCACAGAATTTAAAAAGGGGTGCAGTGAGCATTTACATCCCACTCATGTTTGACAGACTTTTGGAACAGTGGGCTGTGCAAATGAAAAACAACATTTCATTTTCACGGACCACTGTTCCAAAAATCTGTCAGACACCTGTGGAATGTAAATGCTCATTGCACCCCTTATTGTATTCAGTGAGGGGTGTGGTTTTCAAAATGGGGTCACGTTTTTTTTTTTGAGGGGGGCACCTGCAAAGGGCTTTATGTCCACATATGGGGTATTTATATACTCATAAGAAATTGTGTTACAAATTTTGGGGGGCCTTTTTCCTATTACCGCTTGTGAAAATGAAAAATTTGGGATAACACCAGCATTTTAATGAAAAATAAAAAAATTTATTTTTCACATCAAACGTTAACAAAAATTCGTCAAACGCCTGTGAGTAGTTAAGACTTACTATACCCCTTGTTACGTTCCGTTTAGGGATGTAGTTTCCAAAATGGGGTCACATGTGGGTGTTTTTTTGTGTTTATATCAGAACCGTTGTAACGATCAGCCACCCCTATGCGAACAACCTCAAATGTACATGGTGCTCTCACTCCTAAGCCTTGTTGAGCATCCGCAGAGCATTTTACATCCACATATGGGGTATTTCTGTACTCAGGAGAAATTGAGTTACAAATTTTGGGGGTCTTTTTTCCTTTTACCTCTTGTGAAAATATAGTATGGGGCAACACCAGCAAGTTAGTGTAAAAAGTAAATTTTTTCTTTACAATAACAGGCTGTTGTATACCCCAACTTTACCTTTTCATAAGGGGTAAAAGGAGAAAAAGCCCCCCCCCCCCCTTACGACGGAACATCCCTAAACTGTTGCCTTGAAATACGACAGGGCTCCGAAGTGAGAGCGCGCATGCGCATTTGAGGCCTAAATTAGGGATTTGCATAGGGGAATTCTATGCCAGTGATTCCTAAACAGGCTGCCTCCAACTGTTGAAAAACTCCCAGCATGCCTGGGCAGTCACTGGCTGTCCGGCAATACTGGGAGTTGTTTTGCAACATCTGGAGGGCCATAGTTGGAGACCACTGTGAATGGTCTCCAATCTGTGCTCTTCCAGATGTTGCAAAACTACAACTCTCAGCATGTCCAGACAGTCCAGTCATGCTGGGAGTTTTAGTTTGGCAACGTATGAAGGGCCAGATGTTACAGAACTACAACTCCCAGCATGCCTTCACTTTACAGCGATCTTCACTGCTGCCTCCTCCACTTGCCAGTGCCGGTCCCAAGTATGTGCCACCGGTCCCTGCAGCTCTCGTGGACACCTTCCCCAGCTCTGCCCGGACTTCTAAGAGCGGGGGATCTGAACTTTAACCCCCAGTCCGCGATCACTGATTCGTCCACAGGGACCAATCACAGTGATCGCTGACCAGGACCATACAGGGGGATAAAAAAAAAAATACTCCTAGTGATACAAGGATTGACTTTTTTTCTTTTATGCAGGTGTATTATAACATACTATATCATCAAAACCAGTAAAAGCACTTACAGAAATTAAGCATCATACACATACTAGTAATACTAGCTATAGGGGATTTTCAGGAGTTTTAATATTATGGTCTAGTCAGTACTCCTGCCAAAGCTGCGACTCTGCCAAAGAGCTTATTCTAAGGACACTTAGCACCCCTATTGATCAGCTATCAATGTAAAAGTCCTGGAATACCTTTAGGAACACTGTCTGGTAAATCCTTTTCAGAAAAAGGCATGAACAAAAATACCACAGTCCTTACCAGTATGTGTCCTTCTATGTCGCTGTAGTTCATCACTTCGTGTAAACCTTTTGCCACAGAACATCCAAGTGCAAACAAATGGACGTTCGCCAGAATGCCAACGCAGGTGAGCTCTTAGATGTGACGTTTTACCATATACTTTACCACATCCTGGGATATGACAGATGTGTTGCTTTTTCTTTCCCAGGTTGGTACCCCTAATAGTTAAAAGAAATTTGAGACACCCACATAAGCAAATGCAGCAACAAATGAAAATACAGTACCTAATTCTGACCATGTACATCTATTATTTATGTGTCTAGCACCTTTATTTTTTTATTACACTTTCAATTTAGCTCATCTGAATTCCTCTCAAAGGGAGGGGGCGTGGCCTGACTGTGCAGGTCTCCGTTTTGGGTACAAACCTTCCAGCTCCATCTTTGCAGTTGGGACAAGTGCACGCCACTCTTCTAAGTCTCTTTCCCTCTTGATTTGGTTGGTCAAGTTCATCATCAACAACTTGGACTCTCAGGTGTGTTAAATCATTGGTATTGACTGTAGAATCACCAGTAAGTTGCCACTCCTCTGGATCAGGTTCTTCTTCCTTAATTCGGATAGCTAACATTAGGGAGAAAAAAAATTAAGGCTTTGAGATTTACAACAGACTTCAATAACACCAATTCAAGTTTGCATTGTGAGGCAATACCCCCTGACCATTTACTCTGCATACTTCTGAAGCATTGCTGTAAGTTGAATACCTCAAATACAGCATACAATGAATCAAGCTATAATGTTCTATTCTTGAGGAATCTCAAAATTTGTGGGAAAAAAACCTCTGTATAAAATCAAAAGCACATATAGGTTCATTATGTATTCATAGCAGGTTACGGGTGGCTCATTATGGATCTGCATAACAATGGGGGCTAAAATGTCACCCCTCGTTGAAGCCTCCAACAAGGCTGCTCCCAAAATCAGCAACAAAGAACTGGTCGATGCATATGAATATGGGTTTTAAAGGACAACTGCAGCAGCATTACACTTATCCTCTGTTTGATCGCGGGGGGTCCGACCACTGAGACACCCCCCCTCCCCCCCCGATCTCCCTAACGGGGCGCTGCCATTAGCGCTCATGGTGAGCGCTAAGGCACGTAGCGTCGACCTAGAGGTCGACCGTAACGCCCCGTCTCCTCCCCGTCCCCATACAGTTCTATGGTGGATTCGGGGAGGCAGCATTCGAGATAGAGATGTATGGAGGAGGCGTGCCGGGCGCAACGTCATGCTGCGGCTGGCACGCCCCCTGCACGGGACAGCCACGGCCCCGTACAGGAGATCACCGGGGGCCCCAGCGTTCGGACCCCCCGCGATCAAACACTTATCCCCCTATCTTGAGGATAGGGGATAAGTGTTTGTAACGCTGCAGATGTCCTTTAATATCATACTCTCAAACCCCAAAATGCTATGAAAACAGTATGTAGGTTTAGGTTTAGGTCAACCATTTTATTTTTTGGGGGGGGAATGAAAAAGGTGAGACTTTTTAATGTAATGTTCTATTGACTTTCAATGGTTGTTGGAACAGGTAGTGCGCACTGACTGATGTCGTGTTGAGGACGTCACTTGTCATTGCGCAGTGCACAGCAGAACGCAGGAGCCAGAGGTAACACATACCCCGGGCCTGGGAACAGGTAATTATAAAACCAGGGATGTGGGAGGCAATAGGGCAGCGCGAGGGGGGGGCGCGTTTTTGCATTATCGGCAACGTTTTAGCTATGGAAGTCTTGTAAAACTTACTGGGAGTTGTAGTTTTGCAACAACTGGAGTTTCGCACGTTGGAGACCACTGCTGTACGTTGTATCCCTATGCCCGGGCTGCAAAAGAGAAAGAAAATAAACTTTAACTTACCTACGTCGGCTTTACGCTGGGGACTGGAACGTCGGACAGCCATCAGCGATGCCCCGCCCAGTGATAGGCTGAGCCCACTGTCATGTAAGGAGCCAGCTTCTTACATGACAGTGGGCTCAGCCTATCACTGGCCAGGGCATTGCTGCGGCCAGTAATAGGCTGACTGCTATCCGACGTTCCAGTCCCCAGCGTAAGGCCGACGCAGGTAAGTTAAAGTTTATTTTCTTTATCTTTTGCAGCCCGGGATTAGGGATACAACGTACAGCAGTGGTCTCAAACCTGCGGACCTCCAGCTGTTGACAAACTACAACTCCCAGCATGCCCGAAGAGCCGTTGGTTGTTCGGGCATGCTGGGAGTTATAGTTTTGCAACATCTGGAGGTCCGCAGGTTGGAGACCACTGGCGTACAGTGAGTTCCAGCGCCTGGCGGCCCCCAACAAAGAGGAGGTGGGCAGTGCTTGACATATGTGAGAAGTACCCCGCTGGTCTGAAAATTAATTGGGGGGGGGGGGGGGGGGGAGAGAAGAACAGTGCTGGGCTGATAATAAATTTTGGGGGGGGGGGGGGGGGGGGCAGCGCTCGTGAGTCACATATGATTAGTTCCCCGTGGGGACAGCGCAGCGCTGATTCATTCATTCCCGAGGGGGAGGGGCCAAACCGGTATTGCGGTATGGGTTAAAATTCATATCGTGCAGCACAAAAATTTCGGTATTCGGTATGAACCGGTAAACCACCCAGCCCTAACATATAGTTATTGTTTCTAGTAACGGGGCTTCATAGGTTACATGAGCCATAAAATCCTTTTACAACTAAAGAATGTCAGGTGACTCAAGCAGGAGTATGCCGCTTTGACTTAAAGGGGTTATCCAGGAAAAACATTATATATATATATATATATACATATATATATATATATACATATACATATACATATATATATATCTCTCTCTCTCAACTGGCTTCAGAAAGTTAAACAGATTTGTAAATTACTTCTATTGTTATTTTCTGTCTAAGTGCTCTCACCCCTTAAGGACATAGCATTTTTTCCGTTTTTGCACTTTCATTTTTTCCTCCTTACATTTTAAAAATCATAACCCTTTCAATTTTGCACCTAAAAATCCATATAATTGTTTAATTTTTGCGCCACCAATTCTACTTTGTAATGACATCAGTCATTTTACCCAAAAATCTATGGCGAAACGAAAATTTTTTCTTTATAATTGGGACATTTACGCATGCCGCGATGTTTATTTTTATTTACACAGTTTTTTTTTATGGGAAAAAGGGGGGTGATTCAAACTTATTAGGGAAGGGGTTAAATCATCTTTATTTAATTTTTTCACTTTTTTTTTTTTGCAACGTTCTAGCCCCATAGGGAACTATAACATGCAGTACATTGATTCAATACACTGAACAATGGCTTTGCATTACAATGCATTGATCAGTGTTATCGGCGGTTGATTGCTCAAGTCTGGATTTCAGGCTTGGAGCACTCAACCGCCGATCGGACGCACAGGAGGAAGATAAGGCACCCTCCTGCTGCGTCCTAGATGATCGGGACATCGCGATTTTACCGTGATTGTACAGGTCAGCCTGACTGAGCAGCCGGGAAGCTTTAACTTTCACTTTAGACCCAGCGATCAACTTTGATCGCCGCGTCAAAAGAGTTAATGCCAGACATCTGCCAGAATGGTGATGTCCGGCATTAGCCACGGATCCTGGCTGCTGATAGCAGCTGGGACCTTGCGGGTATGAAGCGAGCTCAGCTCCTGAGCTCGCTTCATAACCTTCCTATGCCGCAGCGCCGAATAAACCCGCTGCTTTGTGGCAAGGGATTAAGTCACTGAACCTTAAAGTATCTGAATTTCAAGGCTATCCCTGACTGAACAACATCTTCAGTTGCATTACTGTAGTGTGAATTACAGTACCAGAGCCGTGGTGTGCCCTGGACACAGAAAGCCTCTCTTTGCGTGCACCAGCTAAGATGCATCCTTTAGCAGATATAACATTTCTTTTATCACTGGTAGTGTCTTATCTTCCTTACTACACAGCATAGAACTTCCTCTTCCATGCATGAGAGATAAGCACCACACAGTGTCATGTAAATTGTTCAATCACATATCACATTTAAGGTTTCAAAATCTACCACTCAATCCAGTTATATAAAGAATAGAGAATATTTGTAACATGTAGGGCAAAAAGCAGTTGGTCGTAATAGAATCAGATTTTCTAAAATCATTTACTAGGAGCAGAAGAAAAAAAAAAATCTGTGGAAGTGCTAGTCAGTCCTCCCTAGGAGCTAACTTTACTTGAATGGCTAGCAATAGTTTTCCTAGACATGAATAGAAAAATGTACTTTATTTAGGGAAACTGACAGCAGCATTACCCACACTAGCCTAAACATAAAGGTATAGTATTGATGGTGCTGTTTAAAACGCAATTTATCTGATAAAAATCTGTTGCACTGTTCCTTTGTAATCTGTATTAATCCAAATATACTAATTTGCTTTTTTGAGCAACAGGGGCATTCTCCAGCCTCTGAGCAAAGACTTTATCACAGTAAAGGAATTCTGTAACATTTTTATCAGGTAAAGTGCATTTTAAGCAGCATCACCTGCACTATTAACCTGTATATTCAGGTAAGTGAGGCTGCTTTCAGTTCCCCTTTAAGCCCAACAGTAATGTTTTTATGTTTGCAGACTTCTTGGCTCCTAAATTTGTTCATTTCTAGAATTATGACAAATCACAAAAGAAAGGAAAATTAAACCTACCTGTTGGGCTGTCAGAGTGCTCTCCGTGCTGCAAATGGATACCTGAAGCATCCACAGAGTTTACTGTAACAGTCTGTAGATTTGGCAACTGACCAGTACTTAAACTAACTGGAGTACCCCCTCCGCCAAGTGTGAGTGTCTGCACAGGTGTCAATGTTATCTGTTGAGGAGACGAATTCTGAATCTGCAAGTTTTGCAAGTTCTGTACACCTTGAACTTGAAATGTTTGCCAGGCAATTTGGCCAGAAGGAGTCACTGTTTGGGCTTGAATTAAGAACGTGCCAGGGTTCAGCTGCAGCTGAAGGTTTTGCAAAGCTTGTGATGATATGCCTTGACCTCCAGCCTGAACAGCCTGGATTGCCTGTTGTGCAATGCTTTGCACAAGCTGGGCTTGACTGTTGGCCTGACTATCTTGAAGCTGGATTTGCTGTACCATTGGTTGCGATGTGGAGACCTGAATATTCTGCGACTCATCAGAAATTGAAGTCTGGATGTAGTTTCCCTGAAGATCAGATGTTTGCACATGCCCAGATGGACTGTCGGCCAAACTATTTCCACTCTGAAGCATCCCTGAACTGTCAATAGTAACAGGAAGCTGAGATGAAGAAGAGGTTGGCACATACAAATCTGTTTCCGAGTTTGTTTCACCAACTTCAGGAGAAACATGTTCTTGCTCTGCAGTCCTTTCAGAAGCATCAGAGCTATCTATGGCTTGTCCCGCACTTATCAAGTGTCCATCTGCAGTAATGCCAGTCATGCCTTCTGAGCTACCAGACAGACCCAGTGAATCTAGGTCAACACTATTTATAGGAACAAAAGTGATGTTACCAGGAAGACCAAGTGGGACATTAGTAACAACTTGGGTTTGTCCTCCATATGTAACCCCTTGAATCTGCTGAAGCTGACCAGCTTGTGTTAATATATTTTGATTTGATGACAAAAGACTAGAATTTCCAGGAATAATCTGAATCTGACCAGATTCTTGATCTAAACCACCATTATCAGAAGTTGCAAAGCCAAGCTGGACTTGTTGACCATCAGATGTCTGAAGCTGGGGTATAACTTGATACTGCACATTAGAAAGTGTCCCATTAGCAGTGTCTGTTCCTTGTGCTACAGAAAAGAGATGCTGATTCTGTAGAGTCTGAAGGGGCAGCACATACTGTCCAGTTGATGTTACTGTAGCACCACCTGGTAGCTGAACTATATTTCCAGCTTCATCTTTCAATGCAGCTTGGGCTGGAGTCAAGACTTCCCATCTATTAGGACCTCCTGTCAATTGTACAGATGTCAGATCTTCAGTCTGTATAGAAAAAAAAAACAATTAATATGAGGCAACAACAAAATCATAGCAAGATAGATTAGAGGGTATTTCCACCTAAAATTTCTTGCAGTCATAAGAGCCCCCCTTAACTAGTATTGAAACTATTCTAGTTTACGTTTTCAGACTTGTTCCAAGCTATCCTCAAGTTGATCATGCCAAAACGTTAATTCTGCAGAGACCACAAATAATTACTAGTCTAGTCAGCCTTCAGTATTTGGATTCATAAACCAATGGGTTTCTTATCCGGTTCAGCCTTACATGACACTCCCTATTTGAGTATATTTGGACACCTGTCAAACCGGGCAGGAAGAAGAAACCTGTAACTGCCCAAATGGGACCTTAGCCCCACCATTTGTATCAAGGGAGTCTCTTGCTATTTCTTGCTACCTGTGTTTTGGGCAGCATAAATCTCCCAACAACTACCTTTAAGCAAAGTTCTTGTTTCTAGTGGTTGTTTAAGGCTGACTTTGCCCATATACACAGTTGATTGGGGAAATTGTTACATGGGGGGGGGGGGGGGAGAGATTTATAGCAACCAATCAGATCACTTTTTTCAGAGGCCTTTTCAAAAATGAAAGAAAATCTGATTGGTTGCTAAGGGTAACTCCGCAAGTTTTTCTCTGGACAGGTTTGATAAACCTTCCCTTAGGGTTACAAATTACAAAAAGTCAAGCACACACCACTTAGTACAGCCACAACACAACAGTATCAAATCTACCTGGAGAAAATTCAACCGATCAGAAACCCAAATATTACAGTACATCTTAATATGATATTTTAACCCCTTAAGGACCAAGCCCATTTTGGCCTTAAGGACCAGAGCGTTTTTTGCATATTTGACCACTGTCACTCTAAACATTTATCACTCTGGAATGCTTTTAGTTATCATTCTGATTCAGAGATTGTTTTTTCGAGACATATTCTACTTTAACATAGTAGTACATTTTTGTGGTAACTTGCATCCTTTCTTGGTGAAAAATCCCAAAATTTGATGAAAAATTTGAAAATTTTGCATTTTTTTTTAACTTTGAAGCTTTCTGCTTGTAAGAAAAATGTATATTACAAATTTTTTTTCTTTATTCACATATACAATAGGTCTACTTTATGTTTGCATCATAAAATTTATGAGTTTTTACTTTTGGAAGACACCAGGGGGCTTCAAAGTTCAGCAGCAATTTTCCACAAAATTTTCAAACTCGATATTTTTCAGGGACCAGTTCAGTTTTGCAGTGGATTTGAAGGGTCTTCATATTAAAAATACCCCACAAATGACCTCATTATAAAAATTGCATCCCCTAAAGTATTCAAAATGACATTCAGTCAGTGTTTTAACCCTTTAGGTGTTTCACAGGAATAGCAGCAAAGTGAAGGAGAAAATTCAAAATCTTCAATTTTTACACACATGTTCTTGTAGACCCAATTTTTGCAAGTGGTAAAAGAAGAAAATTTTTACTTGTATTTGTAGCCCAATTTCTCTCGAGTAAGCACATACCTCATTTGTCTATGTAAAGTGTTCGGCGGGTGCAGTAGAGGGCTCAGAAGGGAAGGAGCGACAAGGGGATTTTGGAGAGAAGATTTTTCTGAAATGGTTTTTGGGGGGCATGTCACCTTTAGGAAGCCCCTAGGGTGTCAAAACCGCAAAAAACAAAAAAACCACACATGGCATACCATTTTGTAAACTAGACCCCTCGGTGAATGTAACATGGGATAAAGTGAGCCTTAATACCCCACAGGTGTTTCATGACTTATGCAAATGTAAAAAAAAAAAAATTTTGACCTAAAATGCTTGTTTTCCCAAAAATGTTACATTTTTAAAAAGGGTAATAGCAGAAAATACCTCCCAAAATTTGAAACCCAATTTCTCCCGATTCAGAAAACACCCCATATGGGGGTGAAAAGTGCTCTGCTGGCGCACTACAGGTCTCAGAAGAGGAGTAGTCACATTTGGCTTTTTGGAAGCAAATTTTGCTATGGGGGCATGCTGCATTTAGGAAGCCCCTATGGTGCCAGGACAGCAAAAAAATAAAAATAACCCACATGGCATACCATTTTGGAAACTAGACCCCACGGGGAACGTAACAAGGGGTTAAGTGAACCTTTATACCCCACAGGTGTTTCACGACTTTTGCATATGTAAAAAAAAAAATTTTTTTTAACCTAAAATGCTTGTTTTCCCAAAAATTTTACATTTTTAAAAAGGGTAAAAGCAGAAAATACCCCCCAAAATTTGTAACAATTTCTCCCGAGTACGGCGATACCCCATATGTGACCCTTAACTGTTGCCTTGAAATACGACAGGGCTCCAAAGTGAGAGCGCCATGCCTATTTGAGGCCTAAATTAGGGACTTGCATAGGGGTGGACATAGGTATTCTACGCCAGTGATTCCCAAACAGGGTGCCTACAGCTGTTGTAAAACTCCCAGCATGCCTGGACAGTCGGTGGCTGTCTGGTAATACTGGGAGTAGTTTTGCAACAGCTGGAGGCTCCATTTTGGAAACAGTGGCGTACCAGACGTTTTTCATTTTTATTGGGGAGGGGATGGGGGCTGTGAAGGGGTATGGGTATGTAGTGTTTTTTACTTTTTATTTTATTTTTTGGTAGTGTAGTGTTTTTAGGGTACAGTCGCACGGGCGGGGGTTCACAATAGTTTCTCGCTGGCAGTTTGAGCTGTGGCAGAAAAATTGCCGAAGCTCAAACTTGCAGCCGGATACTTACTGTAAACCTCCGCCCATGGTGAGTAGGGATCGACCGATATCGTTTTTTTTAGGGCCGATACCGATACCCGGTGCAGGTTAGGGCCGATAGCCGATAACTTATACCGATATTCCGGTATAAGTTATCCGCTATTTAACCCCCTGCGACACCGCTGCAGATCATTGATTTAAAGCGGGCGCTTTAAATCAATGATCTGCAGTGGCTTTTGCGGGGCCATAGGCCGCCGCCGCCGCCACCACCCGCTTCTCTCCCCTACCTGCCAGGGTGCTCCGGGCCATCCATCGTTCCTGTAGTGTCCGGGGGCGTTCCGGGTGGAGGGTGGTCCGGTCCGGGCTGTCCTTCTCCGGCAGGCCTCTTCTCCACTCCGGGCAGGCTCCGGCCTAGTACGCTGCATAGACGTCGCTGCGCAGCGACGCACCTGACGTCACGGCGTCTATGCAGCGTACTAGGCCGGAGCCTGCCCGGAGTGGAGAAGAAGACCGTGGGAGAAGAAGGACAGCCCAGACCGGACCACCCGGAACGCCCCCGGACACTACATGAAGGAAGGATGGCCTGGACCACCCCCATTACGGGTAAGTTAAATTTTTTTTATTCACTCGGAGGGTGGGGGAGGGGCCCGACCGGTATAGGAAAAAATCCATACCGTTCATACCGCCTAGCATCACGGTGGGGGGGGTGCGACGCGGTGCGGTGGGTCGGAGGTGCGGTGCGGCGGGTCGAGGGGGGTGGCGGTCGCGGTGCGGGCGGTGCATTATCGGCTTATCGGCAAGATAATTGCCGATATCGATAATGCCCAAAATCGTGATTATCGGCCGATAATATCGGCCATACCGATAATCGGTCGATCCCTAATGGTGAGTGTACCCTGTACATTCACATTGGGTGGGGGGGGGGGGGAATATCCAGCTGTTGCAAAACTACAACTCCCAGCATGCGCTGACAGACTGTACATGCTGAGAGTTTTAGTTTTGCAACAGCTGTAGGCACACTGGTTGTGTATCACTGAGTTTGTGACCTAACTCAGTGTTTCACAACCAGTGTGCCTCCAGCTGTTGCAAAACTACAACTCCCAGCATGTGCGGTGCATGCTGGGAGTTGTAGTTTGCAACAGCTGGAGGCACACCGGTCGTGAAACACTGAGTTAGGTAAAAAAAAAAACAACAACTGAGTTTCACAACCAGTGTGCCTTCAGCTGTTGCAAAACTACAACTCTCAGCAGTCACCGACAGCCAACGGGCATGCTGGTAGTTGTAGTTTGGCAACCAGCAGGTGCACCACTACAACTCCCAGCATGCACTTTAGCTGTTTGTGCAAGCTGGGAGTTGTAGTTATACAACAGCTGAAGGTACACTTCTCCATAGAATAAAAGTGCCTCCAGCTGTTGCAAAACTAAGTCCCAGCATGCCCGTAATGGAATGCTGGGAGTTGTGGTGGTCTGCCTCCTGCTGTTGCATAACTACAGCTCCCAGCATGCCCTTTTTGCATGCTAGGAGATGTTGCTAAGCAACAGCAGGAGGCTCTCACTCACCTCCTACTGATGCAAGCCGCCGCATACTTATCAGTCCCTCGCCGCCGTCGCTCCTGGGGCCCCGATCCCAACATTGACGCCGGGGATCGGGGGCCCCCAGCTGCCGGGGTCCACGTCCCGCACCTGCTCACGTCCTTCGGAAGAGGGGCGGAGCGGGTTGCGGGAGTGATACCCGCAGCAGGCGCCCTGATTGGTCGGGCGGTAAACCGGCCGACTAATCAGGGTGATCGTGAGGTGGCATCAGTGCCACCTCACCCCTGCTGGCTATGGCTGTTCGGGACGGCCCCGATCAGCCAGTAATTCCGGGTCACTGGAGACCCGATTGACCCGGAATCCACCGCAGATCGCTGGGCTGAATTGTCCAGCAATTTGCGGGGGGGGGGGGGGGGGGGGGACATAATTGTCCATCGCCGACATGGGGGGGGACATAATGACCCCCCTGGGCGATATGCCGGGATGCCTGCTGAATGATTTCAGCAGGCATCCGGCTCCGGTCCCCAACCGGCTAGCGGTGGGGACCAGATTTCCCATGGGCGTATGGATACGCCCTGTGCCCTTAAGGACTCTGAATGCAGGGCGTATCCATACGCCCTGTGTCCTGAAGAGGTTAAGGAGAACATTGGAGCCTGCCCTCATTTTATAATGCATTGTAAGGTATTTTTATGCAGAAGAAAATTATAAATCCATGCATCAATTTTAGGATAGATCATAAAACATTAATTATGGGAGGGAGGTTTAAGTATTAGTCCCAATGCTATGCAAAACAAAGTACAGAAACTGATAGGCTGCAGACCATTTTTGCCCTCTATAAAATGATGGTATGAAATGTACCACAAAACATACATGCCCAGGAAGGTAGTTTGGCCATTATCAAGTCCACATCAATATCAACAAATTATAGAGATATATAGTAGAGAGATATATAGTAGAGAGATATATAGTAGAGAGATATATAGTAGAGATAGAGAGATAGAGAGATAGATAGAGAGAGAGATAGAGAGAGAGATAGAGAGAGAGATAGAGAGAGATAGAGAGAGAGAGAGAGAGAGAGATAGAGAGAGATAGAGAGAGATAGAGAGAGATAGAGAGAGATATAGATATATCTCTCTCTCTCTCCAGTACAATGAGCATTAACCCCTTCCCACCCCAGGACGCATGCATGTCAAGTTAGCACAGCTGGACGTATGCATATGACTGAGCAATATCCTGCACAGCTGTCAATCACAGCCAAGACCAGAATTGCGCTGGTCTCAGCATCATTAACCCCATAAATGCTGTGATCAGTACTGATCATGGCATCTTTGCGATTGAGAAAGGGAGGGGACTCCTCCTGTTCCCCAACGGCGACCCCGCAGCAAAGTAAAAAGTATAAAAAAGGTTTGCTAATAAAGTGTAAAATGTAATAAATGCCCCTTTCCCAATAAAGCCTTGTTATGTCCCCCAAAACCTATTCATAATAAGTAGGGATGTCCAGATACCATTTTTCAAGACCGAGTACCGATACTTTTATTCAAGTACTCACCAATACCAATTACCGATACCTATTATACTGAAATCCCACCCCCCCCCCCCCCCATTTCATGTCCAATCCTCTCCATTTCATCATAGCCATATCCCGCATAGTAAAGGGGAAGGGGCATATGAAATGGGTGGAATGGGCTATATAAGGGGGGGGGGGAATGGGCTATATAAGGGGGGGGAATGGGCATATGCGGGGATGGCTATATGAAATGAGGGGGGTATGGGCATATAAGGAGAGTGCAGATGAGGAGAATGGGCTATATGAAGGGGAATGGACATATAAGGGTGGTGCAGATGAGGAGAATGGGCATATAAGTGGGGGATGAACTATATGGGGGGAATATAAGGAGAGGAATGAAATTCATATAGCCATTCCCTTCATGTGCCCATTCCCCTCATTTCATATGCCTATTCTCCCCCTTATATGCCCCCCCCTATAGTTCATCCCCCCTTATATGCCCATTCTCCTCATCTGCACCATTCCCCTCACTTGTATTCCTTCTTGTATTCACTCACTCAACATGAAATGGAGAGAAATTAACTGAATTTCTCCTCCATTTCATGCACCGTACCTGCTGCTAATACTCCTTCCCATGCGGCTGCACCATAGAGTACTGGGAGGAAGTGGCTATAACTTCCTCCCAGCGCTAGGCAACCGCAGGGACCTGGGAGCTACCGCCGCACGGAAGTACCGCCCCCACACTGATCAGCCGGGACATGTGGCCCTGCAGGTAAGCCGCTGTCCCCACACCAATCAGCTGAGACACAGACCCGCCGCCGCAGGAAAGCTGCCGGTTCCCTGTCACCGTCCCCACCGCCAATCAGCTGGGACATGGGACCCGGCGCACGGGACCAACCATCTGCTGAACAGGTATCGGCAATGGTATCGGTGAAATTTGCACGAGTACTAGTGCAAATGGCCGGTATCGGTCCCGACATCCCTAATAATAAGTATTGCCACATTCGTAATGACTTGCACAATAAAATTATAACATTTATCCTGCACAGTGATTGTCAAAAAAAAAAAAAAAAATGTATATATTATATATATATATATATTATATATATATATACATATATACATATATACACACACACACACACACACACACCACAAGAATAGCTAATTATAGTCTAAAACATGGAATTAAAATGGTACTAATAAAAATTACAGCTCACCCCACAAAAAAAAAAAAAGAAGCCCTCACAATATGGCGCATGAATAATAAAAGTTATTAAAAAATGTATGGCCATCAGAACGTGTCAATACACAAAAGGGGAAAGAAGGATCTTGCTGTGAAAACATAAACTACATACATTTGGTATCTCCATAATCTTATGTATGATCTTTTTTACTGCACAGTTAAGGTCTTAAAAAAAAAAATTTATAAAAAAATAAAAAAAACATGTATCAACAAAGATTTACAACTAATATTAAGTACAGTAAAAACTCAAAAACTCAAGGGGTTAAAAAATTTATTTTGAGGGGGGGGGGGGGGGAACACAACTGAAGTAACATTGCATCTAGTATGAACAAAAGAGGATACAATATGGGAAACACCAAGTATTTATTCCCATAAAAATATGCCACAGTCTTACAGGACACCTTCACTCACAATTCCCTGATGAAGAGTCGTGTGACATGTTCATTGTGCTAATTCAGAGGAACAAAACGTTCTTCCGACTTGTAGAGGAAATATTTGTTTCCATCTGTGATAGGCTGGGTTCACACCTGTGTGGTCTGTTCTATAGCTCTGCAGTGGGTAGGCACAATCTTCATTTATTGTCTATGGGAGAGCTGGAGAAACTTGTGCAATGTACCCTGGCATCTGGCATGCCCATAGACATTAAATGCAGCAGGTGCTGACCCACAGCTCCATTCAGTAGGTAGAGTCAGGCCTCCATTCTAGAGATTGCAGCAAATCAGAACAGTCAGAACCCTCCCTCCTGCAATCAGACAGGCTGGGAATACACCATTTGGGTAGGGTAACACATGCATTTTCTGCAGTTGGTTTTGCCTTTTTATTGAAAGTAATGGCAGGTAAGAACCATTTGGCCCATCTAGTCTGCACAATATTCTGAATACTATCAATAGTCCCTGAAAAATACACTGCAGCAAATACATAGCAGAATATGGCACATGTGACCGTACATTAAGGTTAAATTCACATGTACTGGCATAATTGATGTGCAGGATATAAAGCTGCAGATTTAAAGCTGTGTTCAGTCACTTAGTTTACATTGAAATATGCAGCTTCAAATCCTGTATATGTGAATAAACAGTTAGGGTCACAAGTGCCTTATTTTGCTACTCACTGACTGACATGGATAGGAGAAAACACAGCAGCAAATAAAGCAGTAAAATACAGCATGTAAGATCCTACTCTTAGGGTGTATTCACACGTAACATATCCTCTGCATATTTGATGTGCAGGATTTGAAGCTGTAGAGTTCAATGTAAACTAAATGACTGAACCCAGTATCAAATCTGCAGCTTCAAATCTTGTGCATCAAATCTGTGCAGGATACTTACTGTACATGTTAACAGACCCAAAATGGGGTATGTTGGGCTTCCAGCATTTCACATAAAACATTACAGCATGCAGTGCTATTTTGTCCCATATTTTGGACAGAACCTCTGATGGAGGCACTTGCCACTAATCGATTGCCACTAAACAGGTGTGCCCTTACTGCAGAATCTTATTACACAATATGTATACACTGGTGGAGTGTATACATATTGTGTAATGATAAGATTCTGCAGTAAGGGCACACCTGTTTAGTGGCAATTGATATTTTTTATGAGTGTACAATTGGTTGGTTCTCGTGTGGGTAATGTCAACTAACATGACTGAGGCTTTCTGCTCCAAATAATTTCTTCATTTCTCTGTAGACAATGAGACAGAATACAATACAAAGGGAATGTATCCCCTAGATTTTGTTTGATCTAAGAGCCAGATACTCAAACCTGCTCTCTCTAATCTGCTTATGTTCTCTGATGATTTTTATTTTTCTGGTAGAATTAACATAAAAGTGACATTTAAACTTCCATAGCAACACTTTTGGGAAAATAGGGGGAGATTTGTCAAAACCTGTCCAGAGGGAAAGTTGCTCATAGCAACCAATCAGATCGCTTCTTTCATTTTTGAATGGGCCTCTAAAAAATGAAAGAAGCGATCTGATTGGTTGCTATGGGCAACTCAGCAACTTTTCCTCTGGACAGGTTCTGATAAATCTCCCCCATTGAGCAAAAGGTTTAACAGACAAAATGTATTTTCCACAGTCAATTACATACAGTAACATTTAGACAGTTTAAAGTGTCTCAAGGTCATTATAAAGAACTTTTCAGATGTTGTAGGTCACAAATTTTGATTGGTCGGGTCAGAGCATTCAGAGCTCCACCGATCTCTAGATACAGCCTGGAGAAGTGTGCAGTTATATGCTTCACAAGACAAGCACCAAAGACTCATAATGGAGCTTATCACGTCCAGCAAGATGGAGAATGCAAGTGAAGTGAAGCTCTCATTCACACACTGCCCCTGACTTTAGAAAGATTAGTTGGGTCTAAATTGATCAAAATGGACATGTCCCTGGGGCATGTCATAAGGTTTTTTTAATATTAGAACACTATTAGTATAACTCCACAATGTCTACAACTGTGCAGCACCCCTGTAACTGATAAAGCCTGGTTGCTCTTCATTATATACTGAACTCGCTGCTCAGCTCACTCGGTGCACTTTTTTTTGGAGGAGTAGGAGCAGGGTCCACAGCCCTTACACCATATATCAAACATGTCCAACTGAGTTAGTCCGGTGGAGTTTGTGGGCCATGGAAGTGTGGGGGATTCATTAGTGTTCTTCCAACCTCTAACTAGTGGTATAAGCCAGATGACCCTGAGTAAATCCCTGTTTAAATAAATAAATTTAAAAAAAAGGGCACTGTGGTCAGGGAAAACTTTGTGAAGAAATGGGTGCCAGATGGTAAGCTAACAGATACCAACAGCGTTCACCATTCATGTGGTATGATGAGCAATTGTCCTAGAGTATGCCAGAAAAACACCCCCCACCACAACAGGTGCGCTCACAGGAATGGGTTTCAATGATGTGTACTTTAAAAGTGTGGACTAGGCCATCTGTATGGTTTAGCAGTAAAATGGTCTCGTCACCCAGTTGACCTTTGTATCAAATGTCCATTTATGTTCCCCATTCCAGCTCTTAGATGGGGGTCCTGAGTAACGGACCCTATGATCTCTTTCCCGCTCCTGTATACCCATGACACTGCTGAAGCCAATGGTGTTAGACTCACAATAAAGATGGTCACGTGACACGCGCACATCCCCCAACTCCCCCAAGAACATATGGTAGAGGGGGGTGTGCACATGTCAGCCAATGAAGAATCCTTAGTCCAGCACTGAAAAGTGCCGAGTCATCTATCACAAAACCATTTTTCATTACACCGGCCTCAGAAGTCTTGTGCCATATACTATTGAGGCCAGGGGTGACGTGGATTCATAGCAGCAAGGATAATACACTGCTCAAAAAAATAAAAATAAAGGGAACACTTAAACAACACAATGTAACTCCAAGTCAATCACACTTCTGTGAAATCACACTGTCCACTCAGGAAGCAACACTGATTGACAATCAATTTCACATGCTGTTGTGCAAATGGAACAGACAACAGGTGGAAATTATAGGCAATTAGCAAGACACCCCCAATAAAGGAGTGGTTCTGCAGGTGGTGACCACAGACAACTTCTCAGTTCCTATGCTTCCTGGCTGATGTTTTCGCCACTTTTGAATGCTGGCGGTGCTGTCACTTTAGTGGTGGCATGAGACGTAGTCTTCAACCCACACAAGTGGCTCAGGTAGTGCAGCTCATCCAGGATGGCACATCAATGTGAGCTGTGGCAAGAAGGTTTGCTGTGTCTGTCAGCGTAGTGTCCAGAGCATGGAGGCGCTACCAGAAGACAGGCCAGTACATCAGGAGACATGGAGGAAGCCGTAGGAGGGCAACAACCCAGCAGCAGGACCGCTACTTCTGCCGTTGTGCCCAGAGGAGCAGGAGGAGCACTGCCAGAGCCCTGCAAAATGACCTCCAGCAGGCCACAAATGTGCATGTATCCACTCAAATGTTCAGAAACAGACTCCATGAGGGTGGTATGAGGGTGGTATGAGGGCCTGACGTCCACAGGTGGGGGTTGTGCTTACAGCCCAACACCCTGCAGAACATTTGGCATTTGCCAGAGTACACCAAGATTGGCAAATTCGCCATTGGCGCCCTGTGCTCTTCACAGATGAAAGCAGGTTCACACTGAGCACATGTGACAGACGTGACAGAGTCTGGAGACTCCGTGGAGAATGATCTGCTGCATGCAACATCCTCCAGCATGACCGCTTTGGGAGGGGGGGGTCAGTAATGGTGTGGCGTGGCATTTCTTTGGGAGGCGGCACAGCACTCCATGTGCTTGTCAGAGGTAGCCTGACTGCCATTAGGTACCGAGATGAGATCCTCAGACCCCTTGTGAGACCATATGCTGGTGCGGTTGGCCCTGGGTTCCTCCTAATGCAAGACAATGCTAGACCTCATGTGGCTGGAGTGTGTCAGCAGTTCCTGCAAGAGAAAGGCATTGATGCTTTGGACTGGCCCGTTCCCTAGTCCTGAATCAGATTGAGCACATCTGGGTCATCATGTCTCGCTCCATCCACCAACGCCACGTTGCACCACAGACTGTCCAGGAGTTGGCGGATGCTTTAGTCCAGGTCTGGAAGGACATCCCTCAGGAGACCATCCACCACCTCATCAGGAGCATGCCCAGGCATTGTAGGGAGGTCATACGGGCACGTGGAGGACACACACACACACACACACACACACACTACTGAGCCTCATTTTGACTTGTTTTAAGGACATTACACCAAAAGCTGGATAAGCCTCTAGTGTGGTTTTCCACTTTGATTTTGAGTGTGACTTCATATCCAGACCTCCATGGGTTGATAAATTTGATTTCCATTGATAATTTATGTGTGGTTTTGGATTTTGTTGTCAGCACATTCAACTATGTAAAGGTGAAAGTTTATCATACAATTAGTTTGTTCATTCATTCATATCTAGGATGTGTTATCTTAGTGTTCCCTTAATTTTTTTGGTGTGTGTGTGTGTGTGTGTGTGTGTGTAATATATATTATATATATATATCTATCTTTTTGACACAATTACATGTAAATTTAAAGACGACTCGTAAGGTTGGTCATGCTGCAGTGGTATAAGTATGGGTTTGTGGCATGCATTTCCTTAGGAATGTAGCCTGGGACATGTTTTTTTGGGTGGGAAATAGTATGTTCAAGACGAAAACTGACTAACCAAAGTGGTTGTTATCTAATGTGTATGGCCATTTTAAAAGGTTCAGACCTTTAGACCGTTAAACCACAGCCTTTACCTGTGGCATGAGGAGGTGCTCCTGTGTCATGGTGGGGCATACTTCATTAATAAGGTTGGCGAGCTTTAACAAAGGCTCTTTAATGTTGACCTTACAAAAGAAATGCAAAAAAGGGGAAGAGAGATAAGTTTAGTGTACATTAAAAAGAATAAGTAGAAATGTGAAAACTATGAAAAAGCATTTAAGAGATTTTGAGGACAAGACTCCCGATTTCTGTCATGTACAGAATTACTGAATCACCACATCCATCAATCTTCTCACAAACAGAGTTCTGACACTATTCCAAGCAAGCTGAAATCTAGACATTTATGTATTTGCTAATCTGAATGACAACATTGACAAAAAAATTAAAATCAGGAGACCGGTTATTAAAGTCTCTCAGTAGTACAGCTTCAAGCGTGGCCCTGTAAATTCAATAGCTCAACTCATAACTAGACTATAACCTGTCCAGGACCAAGGGTGTACAGGTACACCCTCGGACCCTGGTACTTAACCGATTGCAGTCTTAAGACGAGCCGGCAACTGTTTTATGGTGCGGGCCCCCGACTCAAGCCCGCTTCCTACCGGCCAGCCCCCCACCTGATTCCTGTAGCTGGGGGCCGGCGTTCATAGCCGACATGCGGCCGGCTATTAACCCTTTATATAGCAACTTTGATAGTGGCATCTAAAGGGACATTTAAACCATCCTTGGTGTTCCAGTGGGGTGGATCAGGGGGTGGTGGCCCCACTGCTGAAGTAGCCGGAGGGCTTACCTCACGTCCTATGCCGGCTGCTGTGCTGTGAATGATAAAGCCCGGCAGGCTTTATCAATCGAGTGCAGAGCACACAGATCAATGTGGTTCTTCAACACTACATTGGTCTGTATGATGAATCTAATGATTCCTCCTAAAAGTCTCCTTAAGGGGACTAAAAGTATATTAAAAAAAAAATAAATAAAATAAAAACACACACACACACACACACACACACACACACATTACCCCTTTCTTATTAAAAGTTTAAAGCACCCACCTTTTCCCAAATTCCATATTAAAAAAAATATGAAACCATAATAAAAATAAACATATGTGGTATCGCCGTGGGTGTAAATGTCCAAACTATAAAAAAAAAGATCATTAATTAAACCGCACGGTCAATGGCATATGCACAAAAAAAATTCAAAAGTCCAAAACAGCGTATTTTTGGTCAATTTGTCATGAAAAATTTGAATAAAAAGTGAACAAAAATGGTACCGATAAACTACAGACCACAGCTCAAAAAAAATTAGCCCTCATAAAAACCTGTACGTGGAAAAATAAAAAGTTATAGGAGTCAGAAGATGACAATTTCAAACATACAGTGGTCCCTCAACATACGATGGTAATTCGTTCCAAACGACCCATCGTTTGTCGAATTCATCGTATGTTGAGGGATTCGTGCAATGTAAAAAGTGCATTTAATACTCACCTGTCCCCGCCGCTCGAGACCGCGTCCTCATCGCTCCTGATGCTGTCCCGCTGCTCCGGCTAATTCGCGATCCTCCGGCTTCTTCCACCTCGCTTTTTGGCGACTTTATTACGTTGGTGCGCCGGGACGCCGGAAAGCGAGGCCCGGACCCCGGAGAAGATGCAGAAGACGCCGGAGGATCGCGAAGTGGACCCGGAGCAGCGGGGATAGGTAGGTGAACCTGTCCGGGATGCTTAAACTGCTATCCGACAGCAGCTTAAGCATTTTGCGCTGCCGGATAGCAGTTAATGCGATGGCCCCGACATATAAAAGCATTGTATGTCGATGCTGACATCGACATGTGATGGCCTCTGAAAGACCATCGTATGTCGATTTGATCATATGTCAGGGCCATCGGATGTCGAGGGGTTACTGTACTAATTTTGGTGCATGTAATTATAATTTTTTTTTAAGTAGTAAAATAAAACCTACATATAATTTGGTATCCCTGTAACCTATAGAATAAAAGATAAGGTGTCATTTTTATTGAAAAATGCACTGCATAGAAACCGAAACCCTAAAAAGTTGCTAAATGGCTTCTTCATTTCACCCCACAAATAATTTTGTTGTTTTGTTTCTCTGCCAATTATGTTAGAACATAAATAAATGTAATTACAAAGTACAATTGGTGACACAAAAAAACAAGCCCTTATATGGGTCTGTAGGTGCAACACTGAACACCTTATGATTTATTAGAAGGTGGAGGAGGAAAAAACAAAAGTGCAAAAACAAAAATTGTTATGAGTCCTTAAGGTGAAAATGGGCTGAGTCCTTAAGGGGTTAATGTGCGTTACATTTATTTTCTTCCAATTTCTTTTGGTAGGACACCATAAAAATAAAAAATAAAAAAAATAAAAAAAACATCTAGATTGCCCAGCACCCAAACATCCTGTGAGTTTATCAGCAAAGTCAACAAATGTTCATTCCCTGTGAAAGCTGGGATAAAGTTTGATTTGCTGAGTATAATGTTTAAGTAAGATATAGTATTTATAACCTTACCCTACCAACACATCAGTTTCTTTAACATTAGTAAGGCTGGGTTCACACTACGTTTTCTCCCATACGGGAGCGCATACGGCAGGGGGGAGCTAAAAGCTTGCACTTCCGTATGTCACCGTATGCGCTCCCGTATGTCATTCATTTCAATGAGCCGACCGGAGTGAAACGTTCGGTCGGCTCATTTTTGCGCCGTATGCGCTTTTACAACCGGACCTAAAACTGTGGTCAACCACGGTTTTAGGTCCGGTTGTAAAAGCGCATACGGCGCAAAAATGAGCCGACCGGACCGAACGTTTCACTCCGGTCGGCTCATTGAAATGAATGACATACGGGAGCGCATACGGTGACATACGGGAGCACGAGCTTTTAGCTTCCCCCTGCCGTATGCGATCCCGTATGGGAGAAAACGTAGTGTGAACCCAGCCTAACACTTGCAACATTGGAGGTAAGTTGGTCAAACAATTCCTTTTAAATCATGGGGCAGATGTATAAGGGAAACTTTCCTATTTCTTACAAAGGCCTAGATCACTGTTTCCCAACCAGGGTGCCTCCAGCTGTGGACAAACGTCAACTCTCAGCATGCACAGACAGCCTTTGATTGTCCAGGTATGCTGGGAGTTGTAGTTTGGCCACAGATGGAGGCACCCTGGTTGGGAAACACTGGCCTAGATATCAGTCTGCTTGAGGTCGAATCCATTGAAACCAATCACAGCTTCATTTTACCAGAGCTCATTAAAGGGGCATTCCGGGCAAAATATCTTATCCCCTATCCAAAGGATAGGGGATGAGATGTTTGATCACTGGGGACCCCGCGATCTCCCTACAGCACCCGCATTCTATGCGTAGCTGCGTCTCTAGTTTCGGAAACCTCCGGGTTTCCAGGACTGGGCACTTGACGTGCCACGCCCCCTACATTCATGTCTATGGGAAGGGTGTGATGGCTATCACGCCCCCTCCAATAGACATGGATGGAGGGGGCGTGGCATTAAGTCACATCTCCAGTCCCGGAAACCTGGAGGTTTCAGAAACTAGAGACGCAGCTCCGCATAGAATGCGGGTGCTGCAGGGAGATCGCATGGGTCCCAGCAGTGGGCCCTTTGGATAGGGGATAAGATGTTTTTGCCCGGGATACCCCTTTAAGATAAGAAAGCTGAACCGCGACTGATTGCTGAGGGCAAAACCAGAGTTAGGTCCAAGACGTCACACAGTATGTCTAGCAAGCTGAGAGGAAGACCGTAGATGGTAAAGCATCTTGGGAAACGTAGTTTTTAGTGCTGCGTTTTTAGGAGGATAGAGCAGCAGCTCTATGATTTCTATACGAGTCCCTCTTGCTTTGATAGGGGCAACATGTTACACAGCACCATCACCACTAACACCAGTCCCTGTCCCCCCATGGGGCTCATAATCCAATTTACCTACCACACCCACAAGCCAATTACATCTGTATGTTTTTAAAGGATAGAAAGACGCTGGAGTGGTTCAGCTGAATAAGGGGTATGGTGGCCACCTAAATCTCCACTGACAGAAGATATGCTTTATTTTCGCAGCTTGACCCTTTTGTTTTGGGAGAAGTAAGCCTCCGCCACCAGAACTGTCTGGCTGCTGCTTACCACTCCCCTTCCCATAGAGAGCACATAAATGCTGTACATTCATGTGTATGGGGCGATCAGGAGAGAACTGTCGACTGAACATTTGGCCAACAGTTCGTATTGTCACCTCAAGTTCCCCAGTGCTGCAAATAGATCATATTAATTACAGAATTGCTGTCCATACAATATCAGGGCACAGCAGTATTTAAAAAGTTAATTACTGACTGATTTCATGCAGATTATATCAAAACCAAGAGTAAAAGGATAATTCCTGTCCTGTAAAACGATGGCATATCACTAGGGCATGCCAACACTTCATTACTGGTGATGCTGCAGCATCACATCCCAATTCATTCACTGTTTCTACAACATATGCAAGGAAAACTTGGGGGCATTTAAGACTGGCCAATCCATCACAGTTTGCCAAATCAGACAAATGGACAATTCAAATGGCCAAACAAAAAGATCCAATCAGCCGACAAACCTCTGTAGGAATGCTCATTTGCCTGACAATCGGCCCTTGTAAAAGGGCCTTTGGAATAGGAGGCAGGTCCCTGTGTCCACTGTACTCTCTGGATCTGTGGAGGTCATGGCTATAAGTGGCATTAGTGGCACCACAGGAGTCAGTATTCGGCCCATTATCTTCCATATATTTAATAGTTTACATTCCATGTTTTTATGACAAATGTTTTAATGCCATTCTTCCTGCTGCTTGTAGCCATGCAAAACCTGTCTGCAGCACAATACCCAGTGCCACAGAATCATATACTGGAGAGGTTTTGCACAGCTACAAGCTGTGGAGGTTGGAGGAAGAACAGTGCCTCTGTTGGGATATTTAGGTACTGAATTCAAAATGACCTGCACATGTTACTGTTAAAACCCCTGTATAGTGTGGTACTGTACTGCTCTTTACCTATTCCAGAACTAGCTGCTCCTTCAGACACCAGGGGAGGGTGGCTCCATATTATACCACAGGTAGGTACACTGTGTACTGTAAAAGAAGAACCTGTCCATCATGTATAAGGGTAGGGTCACACGTAATGGATTTTACACCACAACCCATAGCGTGCCTCCAGCTGTGGCAACCGGCAGAACCGCAGTGTAAAATACACTGGGTCACTGGCGGTTCAGCACCGTAAAATAAGCTGCAGATCCGTTACGTGTGACCCTTCCCTAAAGCAGCAATTTCAGATTTTTACATGTAAGGACTTTATCTGTATCAGTTAGCTTATCATTGACAATCTGTAGACTTTGGAATCAATTACAAGTGTTCCATAAAGTTATTGTCTCAGGATACAATGGCTTCAACGTACAATGTTCATCCTGAAACCAATAAATATAGTAACTTAATGGACCACTGTAATGGGAGGACTACAGTATCCAGAGAAACCATGAATATTGGTAACCTAGAGGAAAAACTTTCCAAAGGGCCTGCATACATATCTGGAGTGTAATTTTACTGGTTATAGGTTTAAGATTCTGGAGAAAAAATGATTAGGTAGACCCCCCCCCCCCCCCCAGTAGTAGTGAGGAAGGTAGGGAACCTACTTTTAGGTAGACATTTTATCGCACAGAGGGTCCTGCACCACTCTGTATAACAAAGTAAACAATGAAGAGGCGTTAGCATGGGAGTACAGTAACCCCCCCGTCATGGGATGGCCACGACATATGATCAGATCTACATACGATGGCCTCATATACCTTTATATGTCGGGGCCATCGCATTAACTGCTATCCGACAGTGCAAAATGCTTGAGCTGTCGGATAGCAGTTTAAGCATCCCGGACAGGTTCACTTACCTATCCCCGCTGCTCCGGGTCCACTTTGCGATCCTCCGGCGTCTTCTGCATCTTCTCCAGAGTCCAGGCCTCGCTTTCCGGCGTTATTACGTCGCTGCGCACGCCGTCCCGGCACAGCAACAAAACAACGTCCCCAGAAAGCGAGGCCCGGACACCGGAGAAGATTCGGAAGAAGCCGGAGGATCCCAAAGAAGACGCCGGAGCAGCGGGACAGCATCGGGAGCCCCTGGGACAGCATCGGGAGCGGTGAGGACGCGGTCCGGAGTGGTGGGGACAGGTGAGTATTAAATGCACTTTTTACATTGCACGAATCCCTCAACATACAATGGATTCAACAAACGATGGGTCGTTTGGAACGAATTACTATCTTTTGCTGAGGGACCACTGTATAGGAAAGGTGGTCTGCAAGTATAGGGATGTGTATCAGAAGAAATTATCAGTAGAAATTAGGCCTGCAACTAATAATTAACTTCATCGATTTGTAATTGTTGGTTCAGCTCTGATACCTATTTCCGTGGTCTATAAGTGTGGTCTGGTTCACATGCTACTTCCTCTGTTTTGGCACCGGGCAGAGCTTCATGATGTCACTGCTGGCGTTTCCTCAGGGCTGCTCACAGTGAGGCCCAGCAGTGGTGACGTCAACAAGCTCTGCCAGGCACCTGAATGGAGGAGTTAACAGGTGAAACGGACCACGGATCGGGTATCATAGGGCTCAAGCAACAAATGGATTAATTCATTACTAACCGATAAATAATAGTTAGTTGCAGCCCTAACAGAAATGCTTTGTACCTTTTGACACCAAACTATTTTTTGCTTCATCTTCGCACCAGATGAAAAAAATAAATAAAATACCGAATTTATAGGGAATGTCATTTATTACATGAGCCGCAGACACTGTGCGATAGGCGACAGGATAAGGATATCAAACATACCTTTATTCATGTTGATGGGTTTGCCACAACAGTGTAATAGAGGATTTAAAGACAGAACTTGGCGCCTTTATATCAACAAATGAGGACACAGAGGAGGCGGCAAGAGATGCTGTAGAACTTAAGCAGCTCAGTCCCGCTTTTTTGACACTTGAGCCTGTGGAATTTTTTTTTTTTTTTTTTAACCAACACTAACAAAGATAGGTTTTTATATGGTTCTGTTATGGTCTGGGTCTTGTATTATAAATATGTGGTGAAATTCACTGCAGTTAGTATTTTACATCTGATGGAAACCATTAGGGATCGACCGATCACGATTTTTTAGGGCCGATACCGATAATCTGTGGAGGTTAAGGCCGATAGCCGATAATTTATACCGATATTCCGGTATAAATTATTGGCTATTTCTCTCCTCCTCCCCCCTCTGAAGCCGCTGCAGATCATTGATTTAAAGCGGGCGCTTTAAATCAATGAACTGTAGCGGCTTTTGCGATGCCAGATACCGCCGCCGCCGCCACTTGCTTCTCTCCTCCTGCCTGTATAATGCCCCCCTGACTTATAATACCCCCTGTCCTGTGCCCCTCACATATATTGCCCCCTGTCCAGTGCCCCTCACATATAATGCCCCATGTCCTGCCCCCTCAGGGGGAATTATATGTGAGGGGCACAGGACATGGGGCATTATATGTGAGGGGCACAGGACAGAGGGTATTATAAGTCAGGGGGCATTATATGGGCACATGACAGGGGGGGGGGCTGTCATGTGCCCCCACATATCCCCCTGTCCTGAGTTCCTCACATAATACCCCCCTGATATGTGTCCCTCACTTATATTTGCCCCCCTCACTTATTTGCCCGTCCATCCATATAGCGCCCGAGCATTGCTTACCTTTCTCACGCTGCTACGTTCTTGTACTGTGAGTGAGAGCTGCAGGTACGTGATCTCCGGGCGCCGGCGCGATGATCATCACGCCGGCCTGCCCTGGATGGCGTCCCCGCGGCTCTCACTCACAGTACAAGAATGAAGCAGAGTGAGAAAAGTAAATGAGTGGAGCACGCCTTGTTTTGCCGTGCGGAGCAATTGCCTGACAGCTGACAGCATGGTGGAGAGGGAGCGGTCAGCTGTCCCGCTCCCTCTCCACCATGCTGTCAGCGGTCAGGCAATTGCTCCGCACGGCAAAACAAGGCGTGCACACGAATCACGGGACTTCAGTCCCGGCCTGAAGTTCAGGGCCGGGACTGAAGTCCCGCGATTCGTGCGCACGCCTTGTTTTGCGCATTATCGGCAGGTTAGAAGCAGTTACCGATAACGGGAAAAAACTTGAATACCGGCCGATAACCGGTCGATCCCTAGAAACCATAATACAATCTAGATGAACACATCTAGAACGGTTACATGTTGCAATTCACTGTTTTAGATTCTATTCACCCTTCACCTCTGTTCCAAGATAAATCCTCTTCCCTTGCTAAATGCATACTCCGCCATTATGACACATCCACACAGATCATTACATTCACATGTCTTTTCTCCCCAATTAACATGCAGCAGGTGACTACTATTAGCGTCTGGCTCATGCAGCCTCAGTTTAAAGGATGAAAATACAGTAAAGAAAAGCAGATTTTATTTTTAATCGCTAGAGGCTGCACGACATACCTATACGCCCTGGCTACCTGGCACACCAGGCCATACAAGTATGTCATGAGTCCCATGCGAACTGTAAAGCATGTGCATAGACAGCGCTAATGGCTGACATCAATGCTAGGGGTTAAGGCCAAGTTCCCATAACCACTGAGCTCCGACCTGTTCAGGGTCTGCTCGACACGAAGGCTAGGTTCAAAATCAGACCTGTTAAGGTTTTTTTTTTTTGAGCCGATTGGACCCTGAAACAGGTCAATGCAGACAGCTACTACAGAGTCCCGACGGACCCCATTCACTTGCATGGGGTCTGTCTGTGATCCGCTCATTTTACAGGAATTTAGCGGAGAAAAAAAAAAGTGTGCTTGCACAATTTTTTTCTCCGCTAAACTTTCATTATTCTGATAGGATTACCGACGGAACTCTGAATAGCAGAATCCGACGGCAAATGTTAACGAGGCCTTTAAAGGGGTACTCCGCCCCTAGACATCTTATCCCCTATCCAAAGGATAGGGGATGAGATGTCAGATCGCCAGGGTCCCGCTGCTGGGGACCCCCGGGATCGCTGCTGCAGCACCCCGCTAGCATTACTGCACAGACTCGCCCTGTGCGTAATGATGGGCAATACAGGGGCCGGAGCATCGTGACGTCATGCCCCCTCGTGACGTATCGACCCGCCCCTCAATACAAGTCTATGGGAGGGGGCGTGGCGGCCCCCCTCCCATAGACTTGCATTAAGGGGGCAGGCAGTGACGTCACGAGGGGCATGACGCCACGATGCTCCGGCCACTGTATCGCTGGTCATTACGCATGGAGCGAGTCTGCTCTGTGCAGTAAAGATAGCGGGGCGCTGCAGCGGAGATCCCGGGGGTCCCCAGCAGCGGGGCTTCGGCGATCTGACATCTTATCCCCTATCCTTAAGATGTCTAGGAGTGGAGTACCCCTTTAAGGGGCAGATCGGACCCTTTGCACAAGAGATTCCATTGACTTGAATGAGGTCTGTCGGGTGTCTTAATTTATGGGAGTTCAGCAGAGAAAAATACCAGAAATGCAGTATTTTTTTCTCTGCTCAACTCGAGTCTTTTTGCAAGGGAGCTTCCTTTAGCGGGGCTCAGTGGTGATGTGAATGAGCCTTAAACTGTATTAACATTTACATAAAGCAAACTTACACACAAACCTAAAATATTAGTATTTCATAATTTTCAGTATTTACATGTTTTATCACCGGAGGGATGGGTGTGACCAGTCACAAAAAAATTATTAAAAACTTTTAAAATATAGTGTAAATTATGCCGAACAGTGAACGGCGTAAACGTAAATTTTTGTATTTTTTTTTAAGTCCAAAATTGCTGCTGTCACATTTTATAAATTTTTTTATAAAAAAAATGTATAAAAAGTTAAACCTAAGCAAACGTCATACTGATAAAAACTACAGATCATGGCGCAAAAAATGAGCCCTCATATCGCCCCATATATGGAAAAATGAAAAAGTTATAGGTGGTCAAAATAGGGAAATGTCAAACATACTAATTTTGTTAAAATGGTTTGAGATTTTTTTTTTAAGCGGTACAATTATAGAAAAGCATATAACATGGGTATCATTTTAATCGCATTGACCCACAGAATAAAGAAAACATGTCATTTTTACCGGAAAGTGTACAGCGTGAAAACAAAACCTTCCAAAATTTGCTAAATTGAGATTTTCTTTTCAATTTTCCTACATAAATAATATTTGTTTGGTTGCACCATACATTTTATGGTAAAATAAGTGATTTCATTAAAGTACAATTGGGGATGCAAAAAACAAGCCCTCATATGGGTCTGTGGATGGAAATATAAGAGTTATGATTTTTAGAAGGCGGAGGAAAAAACTAAAATGCAAAAATAAAATTGGTCTGGTCCTTAAGGCCAAAATGGGCCTGGTCCTTAAGGGGTTAAGGATCAAAGCATTTTTTACACATCTGACCACTGCCACTTTAAAGCGCAACTGTCATGAACTCCGGGCTATATAACCTACACACAGCCTTTGTACTGTGTGCAGATGGTGTGTACAGCACCGTTTTTACCTTATTTCTGCCGGCTTTATCACCCCAAAAAATGCTTTTGATCGCGGACACAGTCAGATAGGCGTGGTGCGAGGTGCGCTATGCCCCGCCGCAGCCACGCCCACCTCCCCATAGGTCAGCGCTGGGACCGCTATGTGGTTGACACAGGACCTTTTATAATTTATGTACTGTACCCCGTGCCTGCTATCCTCTTGCTTCTTTCTTCTCTCCTGCAAACGCGCACAGGGAAGTCCCAGTTTCTAGAGGCAGAGGACGTGAGCTTTCTGCCTCTAGCACTGCACAGATGCACTAAGGAGGCAGGCGGCAGGAGTGAGTGCTTGCCTGGATACCATACGCCATGGCACTTGTTAGCTGAGCTGAGGGAACCTGTCAATCATACAGCGGTCCCAGTGCTGACATACAGGGGTGGGCGTGGCATAGCGTACCTCACGCCACGCCTATTCCACTGTGAGTGGCTGCGACCAAGAGCATTTTTTGGGGTGATAAAAGCCATCAGAAATAAGGTAAAAATGGTGCTGTACACATCATCTGCGTACAGTAAAAAGGCTGTGTGTAGGTTATATAGCCCGGAGTTCATGACAATTGTGCTTTAAGCAATAACAACTCTGGAATGCTTTTCCTAATCATTCTGATTCAGAGATTTATTTTTCATAGAATATTCTATGTAGTGTTAGTGGTAAATCTTCATCGATACTTGCAACATTTCTTGGTGAAAAATTCCAAAATTTCATGAAAAATTTGAATATTTTGCATTTTTTTAAGCTCTGATGCTTGTAAGGAAAAAATGTGTATTCCAAATAAAATTATATATTGATTCACATAAAATATGTCTACTTTATGTTGGCTTTATAAAGTTGACATGTTTTTACTTTTGGAAGACAGAGGGCTTCAAAGTTCAGCAGCAATTTTCTAATTTTTCATGAAATTTTCTAAATTGGAACTTTTGGAAAGCAAATTTTGCTGAAATGGTTTTTGGGGAGCATGTTGATTTTAGGAAGTCCCCATGGTGCCATAACAGCAAAAAGAAAAAATTCCACTAAAATTATGGTTTTTTCACAAATTTTAAATTTTTACAAGGGGTAATAGGAGAAAAAAAAAAAACTCCCAAAATTTGTAACCCCATTTGTATGGAAATACCCCATATGTGGATATAAAGTGCTCTGCGGGTGAACTACAATGTTCTGAAGAGAAGGAGCGTCACTGAGCTTTGGAGAGAGAATGTTTGGAATGGAAGTCGGGGGCCATGTGCGTTTACAAAGCTTTCGTGGTGCCTGAACACTGGACCCCCCCCCACATGTGACCCCATTTTGGAAACTGCACCTCTCAAAGAATTTAATAAGGGGTGCAGTGAGCATTTACACCCCACTGGCATTTGACAGATCTTTGGAACAGTGGGCTGTGCAAAAAATTCGTCAGACACAAGTGAGGTGTGAAAGCTCACTGCACCCCTTATAACATTACATGAGCACTTTACATCCACATATTCCCTTACTCAGAAGAAATTGGGTTACAAATTAAAATTTTGGGGGTCTTCTTTCCTATTTTCCCTTGAAACTAACAAACATTCGTCAAACACCTGTGTGGTGTTGAAGCTCACTATACCCCTTGTTACGCTCTGTGAGGGGTGTAGTTTCCAAAATGGGGTCACATGTTCGTATTTATTTTTTTGCGTTTATGTCAGAACCGCTGTAAAATCAACCACCCCTGGTAGTGCGCTCTCACTCCTGAGCCTTGTTGTGCACCTACAGAGCATTTTGCGTCCACATATGGGGTATTTCCGTACTCAGGAGAAGTTGTGTCACAAATTTTGGTAATTTTTTCCCCCCCATTTACCTCTTGTGAAAATAAAGAAGTATGGGACAACACCAGCATGATAGTGTAAACATTTTTGTGAGAGCACATGCACATTTGAGACCTAAATTAGGGATTGCCTACGACACTGCCGTACGAGTTGTTTTTTATTTTTATTGTGGGGGAAAGTGTAAGGGGGTGTATATGTAGCACTTTACCCTTTATTATGTGTTAGTGTAGTGGTTTTAGGGTATATTCACACAGGCGGGGGTTTACAGTGAGTTTCCTGCTAGGAGTTTGAGCTTTGGCGGAAAATTTGCAGCAGCTCAAACAAAGCAGGAAACTCACTGTAAACCCCCACCCATGTGAATGTACCCTGTACATTCACATGGGGAGGGCAAACCTCCAGCTGTTGCAAAAGTACAACTCCCACCATGCACTGACATACCGTGCATGCTAGGAGTTGTAGTTTTACAACAGCTGGAGGCACAATGATTGAAAAACCTTGAGTTGGTTTCTGTTACCTAACTCAGTATTTTCCAACCAGTGTGCATCCAGCTGTTGCAAAACTTCAACTCCCAGCATGTACTGATCACCAAAGGGCATGCTGGGAGATGTAGTTATGCAACAGCTGGACTACAACTGCCAGCATGCCGAGACAGCCGCTTGTGCATCCTGGGAGTTGTAGCTTTGCAAGATTTAGAGGGCCACGGTTTAGAAACCACCGCACAGTGATCTCCAAACTGTGACCCTCCAGTTGTCACAGAACTACAAACCCCAGCATGCCCAGACAGCAAACTGCTGTGTGGGCATGCTGGGAGTTGTAGTTTTGCAAGATCTAGAGGGTAACCGTTTAGAGACCACTGCACAGTGATCTCCAAACTGTACCCCTTTAAGTCTTACAAAACTACAAATCCCAGCATGCCAAAACAGCAAACGGCTGTCTGGGCATGCTGGGAGAAGTAGTTGTGCAAAATCTGGAGGGCTACAGCTTAGAGACCACTGTAAACTGTGGCCCTCCAGATCTTGCTAGGCAACAACTCACCCGTCAGTTGAATGAAGGTTCGGCACAGAAAGGATGATCGCTGCCGCAGAGAGGAAGATTGCCTCTGGTGAGGGACCTCCAGTCCAAGCACATTTCCCCCGCTCTGCCCACCCATGATAGTCCGGGCAGAGCGTCAGGGGGGTTTGGGGGGTGGGCGGGAGACAACTGTTGGGAACCGAACTTTAACCACCCCCCGCTATTGATCGCATCACGCCCCCCCCCCCAGGCATTGTCACGGGATGCCTGCTGAGGACCAGAAATCTCAAAGGCGTACAGGTACGCCCTGGTTCCTTAAGTGGTTAATGCACAATGAATAAGAAAACTTTGCAAAACTGCATATAATGTGAACTGGACCCAACCCACTTCTGAGTCTTATCTGGTTGAACTCCAGCTGCCTGATTAGTTTGGTCTAAGTAGCTGCAGTGATGAGACATGCTCTCTCTGCAAAGACAATGGCTTCATAGGCAGCATGAAAAAATAATTTCAGTTGGAAATTTTTGGAACCAATCAGTGCATTTAACCCTTTAAGGACCACAGGTTTTTTTCATTTTTGGACTTTCGTATATTTTCCACCTCACCTTATAAAAATCAGAACGCTTTCAATTTTGCACCTGCAGACCCATACGAGGGCTTGTTTTTTTTCACCAAGAGTACTTTGTAATGACATCAATCATGTCACCACAAAATTTATGGCAAAACCAGAATATAATATTTGAGGCGCAAAATTGGAAAAAAAAAAACCCACCATTTTGGGGGCTTCCAATTTTATGTAGTTTTTGGTAAAAATGACACCATACCGTATATACTCGAGTATAAGCCGACCCGAGTATAAGCCGAGACCCCTAATTTCAACCCAAAATCCCAGGAAAAGTTATTGACTCGAGTATAAGCCTAGGGTGGGAAATACCTCATCCCCCCTGTCATCATCCAGACCCGTCATTAACATCCTCATCATCCCCTTGTCATCATCCCACACATCCCCCCTTCATCATCCCCTTGTCATCATCCCACACATCCCCTTATCATCCCACACATCCCCCCCTTCATCATCCCCTTGTCATCATCCCACACATCCCCTTATCATCCCACACATCCCCCCTTCATCATCCCACACATCCCCCCTTCATCATCCCCTTGTCATCATCCCACACATCCCCTTATCCCACACATCCCCCCTTCATCATCCCCTTGTCATCATCCCACACATCCCCTTATCCCACACATCCCCCCTTCATCATCCCCTTGTCATCATCCCACACATCCCCTTATCCCACACATCCCCCCTTCATCATCCCCTTGTCATCATCCCACACATCCCCTTATCATCCCACACATCCCCCCTTCATCATCCCCTTGTAATCATCCCACCCCCCCCTTCATCATCCCCACCCCCCTTCATCATCCCCACACCCCCCCCCCCCTTCATCATCCTCTTCTCATCATTCGCCCTCAGTGGTCTTCAACCTGCGGACCTCCAGAGGTTTCAAAACTACAACTCCCAGCAAGCCCGGGCAGCCATCGGCTGTCCGGGCTTGCTGGGAGTTGTAGTTTTGAAACCTCCGGAGGTCCGCAGGTTGAAGACCACTGCGGCCTTCAACATGCGGACCTCCAGAGGTTTCAAAACTACAACTCCCAGCAAGCCCGGGCAGCCATCGGCTGTCCGGGCTTGCTGGGAGTTGTAGTTTTGAAACCTCCGGAGGTCCGCAGGTTGAAGACCACTGCGGCCTTCAACATCATCCAGCCCCCTCTCACCCCCTTTAGTTCTGAGTACTCACCTCCGCTCGGCGCTGGTCCGGTCCTGCAGGGCTGTCCGGTAAGGAGGTGGTCCGGTGAGGAGGTGGTCCGGGCTGCTATCTTCACCGGGGGCGCCTCTTCTCCGCGCTTCCGGCCCGGAATAGAGCCGTTGCCTTGACAACGACGCATCTGCGTCGTTGTCAAGGCAACGTGACTATTCTGAGGCCGGGCCCGAAGCGCTTAGAAGAGGCCTCCCCGGTGAAGATAGCAGCCCGGAACCACTATCCCACCGGACGACCTCCTCACCGGACAGCCCTGCAGGACCGGACCAGCGCCGAGCGGAGGTGAGTACTCAGAACTAAAGGGGGTGAGAGGGGGCTGGATGATGTTGAAGGCCGCAGTGGTCTTCAACCTGCGGACCTCCGGAGGTTTCAAAACTACAACTCCCAGCAAGCCCGGACAGCCGATGGCTGCCCTGGCTTGCTGGGAGTTGTAGTTTTGAAACCTCTGGAAGTCCGCAGGTTGAAGACCACTGCGGGTGGGGGAGTTCACTCGAGTATAAGCCGAGGGGGGTGTTTTCAGCACGAAAAATCGTGCTGAAAAACTCGGCTTATACTCAAGTATATACGGTATCTTTATTCTGTAGGTCCATACGGTTACAAGGATACCTAATTTATATAGGTCATATCTTAATTTACTACTGCTAAAAAAATAACTACTGTATTTTCCGGCATATAAGATGACCCCCAACTTTTACAGTTAATATATAGAGTTTGGGATATACTCTCAGTACAAGACTACCCCTCTACCATGATACGGTCCTTATCATTGTTCCCCCACACTAGGTCGGCGGCATAGTTACCCCACATTAGGTTGGCAGTATAGTCCCCCCCCCCCCATTAGGTTGTAGATGCCCCACATTAGGTAGGCAGTGGCCCCTCACAGACATACAGCCTTCAGGCACACAGTGTATGGCTGGAGGCTGTATGCCTGTGTACTGCCTCACCTCAGTGCTCAGACCAGCTACAGGGGTGTGTGTGTGTGTGTGTGTGTGTGTGTGTGTGTGTGTGTGTGTGTGTGTGTGTGTATCAGCAGTCCGTGGCTACACAGGGAGTGAGAAACTACAAGTCTCAGCATAGAGGACTGACATCACACCTGAACCAGTGGTGTGTGTGTGTGTATATATATCAGCAGTCTGTGGCTACACAGGGAGTGAGAAACTACAAGTCTCAGCATAGAGGACTGACATCACACCTGAACCAGTGGTGGGTGGGGTGTGCGTGCGCGTGTGTGTATGTGTATGTGTATATATCAGCAGTCCGTGGCTACACAGGGAGTGGGAAACCAAGTCTCAGCATGGAGCGCTGACATCCCTACCCTGATCTAGTAGTATCAGCATTAAAAACAGCAGTGGTCTGTTGCTAAAAAGGAGTCTCAGCAAACTACAAGTCTCAGCATGGAGAGCCGACATACCACACCTGCACTAACAGTATAAGCACACACAACAGTGATCTATGAAGCTACAATTATCAGCATAGAGGGCTGACATGCCACACTTCAACTAGTGGTATGGATGTATATAACAGTGGCATGGTGCTATACAAGCATTGAGAAACTACTAGTCTCAGCATGGCACACCTGCTCTCGAGCTATAAGTGCACAAACAGTGATCTATGTAGCTACATTTAGGAGCACGGATTACTGAAATACCACACCTGAACAGGAGGTATACATGTATATAAAAGTGGTCTGTGGCTATACGCGCACTACAAGTCTTAGCATAGAGGATTAACATCACACCTGATCGAACGCTATAAGCATACATATATGTGGTCTGTGGCTGTGCAAGGAACTACAAGTCTCAGCATGGACGTCTGACATACCTCATCTGATATAGTGCTATATGCATATACAACAGTGAACTGTGAAGCTACAATTATCAGTATGGAGGGCTGACCTGCACTTGGCCAAGTAGTATGGGGGGGGGGGGGGGGGAATCAAACCCTCTCCAGAGGAACAGTTGCTGAGTTGCCCATAGCAACCAGATCACTTCTTTAATGTTCAGAGGCACCTGATATAGTATCTCTGTATATAACAGCAGTCTGTGGCTATACAGGGATTGTGAAACTACAAGTCTCTGCACGGAGGGCCGATATACAAGACCTGATATAGTATCTCTGTATATAACAGCAGTCTGTGGCTATACAGGGATGGTGAAACCACAAGTCTCTGCATGGAGGGCTGATATACAACACCTGATATAGTATCTCTGTATATAACAGCAGTCTGTGGCTATACAGGGATGGTGAAACCACAAGTCTCTGCACGGAGGGCTGATATACAACACCTGATATAGTATCTCTGTATATAACAGCAGTCTGTGGCTATACAGGGATGGTGAAACTACAAGTCTCAGCACGGAGGGCCGATATACAACACCTGATATAGTATCTCTGTATAACAGCAGTCTGTGGCTATACAGGGATGGTGAAACTACAAGTCTCAGCACGGAGGGCTGATATACAACACCTGATATAGTATCTCTGTATATAACAGCAGTCTGTGGCTATACAGGGATGGTGAAACCACAAGTCTCTGCACGGAGGGCCGATATACAACACCTGATATAGTATCTCTGTATATAACAGCAGTCTGTGGCTATACAGGGATGGTGAAACTACAAGTCTCAGCACGGAGGGCCGATATACAACACCTGATATAGTATCTCTGTATAACAGCAGTCTGTGGCTATACAGGGATGGTGAAACTACAAGTCTCAGCACGGAGGGCTGATATACAACACCTGATATAGTATCTCTGTATATAACAGCAGTCTGTGGCTATACAGGGATGGTGAAACCACAAGTCTCTGCACGGAGGGCCGATATACAACACCTGATATAGTATCTCTGTATAACAGCAGTCTGTGGCTATACAGGGATGGTGAAACCACAAGTCTCAGCACGGAGGGCTGATATACAACACCTGATATAGTATCTCTGTATATAACAGCAGTCTGTGGCTATACAGGGATGGTGAAACTACAAGTCTCAGCACGGAGGGCCGATATACAACACCCGATATAGTATCTCTGTATATAACAGCAGTCTGTGGCTATACAGGGATGGTGAAACTACAAGTCTCAGCACGGAGGGCCGATATACAACACCCGATATAGTATCTCTGTATATAACAGCAGTCTGTGGCTATACAGGGATGGTGAAACTACAAGTCTCAGCACGGAGGGCCGATATACAACACCTGATATAGTATCTCTGTATAACAGCAGTCTGTGGCTATACAGGGATGGTGAAACTACAAGTCTCAGCACGGAGGGCTGATATACAACACCTGATATAGTATCTCTGTATAACAGCAGTCTGTGGCTATACAGGGATGGTGAAACCACAAGTCTCAGCACGGAGGGCTGATATACAACACCTGATATAGTATCTCTGTATATAACAGCAGTCTGTGGCTATACAGGGATGGTGAAACTACAAGTCTCAGCAAGGAGGGCTGATATACAACACCTGATATAGTATCTCTGTATATAACAGCAGTCTGTGGCTATACAGGGATGTTGAAACTACAAGTCTCAGCAAGGAGGGCTGATATACAACACCTGATATAGTATCTCTGTATATTACAGCAGTCTGTGGCTATACAGGGATGGTGAAACCACAAGTCTCAGCACGGAGATCTGACATACCACACCTACACTATTAGTATACACAACTGTGGCCTGTGGCTGTGCAGGACACTACAAGTCTCAGCATGGGATAACTACCCTGAAATGAGAGGACTGCGACATACAAGAGGACACTGTGTCCCTTGGCCATCCAGGCATGCTGGGAGTTGTAGTTATAGGTTAAACCATTTCAAGGTCAAGCCATGAGGCAGTGCACCTGCCCGGTGTAGCAGAGTGGAGGGGCACCGGGGTAGGATGGGGGGTGAGCCCCTCCAGAGCCGGCCACCAGGGAGGAGGAGCGGTGGGAGGGTGAGCCGGGGAGGTAGAGGGGTGGGGGGTTCAGGAGGACATCTGCCCTCCCCCTAGGGGGGGTTGTCTATGATCCAGCCGCCGCTCCTCATCACTTACCGCTCCGGCATCGCCAGCACCAGCCCCGAGCCTGCTGCCAGGCACAACGAGCGCTGACGGCGGAGCGTCCTACCCACAATGGGCGGGCACCTGACACTGGGAGAAGGGGGTGGCCGTTCCTCCGGAGGAGCTGACACAGGAAGTAACGCTTCTTGTGGCCGTTATTTTGGTGTCTATTAGTGGCCCCCGTCCCGTGCCCGCCGCCCCCCTCCGCCCTGTGCCCGGGAGGGGCCCCCAGACATGACGCCGCCGCCGCTGCGGCCTAGCACGGGGGCCTAGCTCTTACCTGTCCGCCACCGCCGCCTTGGTCGCTGTCGTCGCTGCTGTTGCCGTGCTGCAGATACTCGCTCTGCCCGTCCACCTCCATGGCGGCCATTTCCTCTCTCTTCACGGGCTGTTCGGGAGCTGAGGAAGAAGACAAGAGTGACACGATCAGGCGGCGCCATGACTGAAGCCTGCGGGGTTTCCCGGTCTCCCCTCACCTAGCTGCCGGGCCCCGCTTCCCTCCCTCACGCTTCTCCCCCCTCCACCTCAGTGCGCGGCGAGGACTCCTAGGGAGGCTCTTCGCGCTCTTTTTCCCATGCAGACGGCGGATTCTTTTGGTTACGTACCGGTCATTGTGTTTGTGGCAGGATATTAAAAAAAAAATAAAAATGTACAATCCACAAAAGATGAAAGGCAGCAGGCCCGGGCGGGCAGGGCTGCGCAGGCCGCGGTCGCTTTATTAGACGCGTAACATGATTAGAGTAATAATAATCACAGGCGCGCTGCGGACCGAGAGAACCAGGCGCGTTTTTTTTTCCTATTTTGATTGACGGTGCGGGAAACACAAAAGGTGGGGCTTGCAGCCAGTACGGGGGAGCGTGAGACGTCATACGTACGGAAGGCCCGCCTTTCTCCTTCCGCGTTATTGGCCGTGGTGTTGAGGAGGCGCGACGCCTATTGGCCGAGACGCTTGTCAGTCGCCTACGTGGCTGTGACGCGTGCTTCCTGTGAGGCTTTGCGTGACGTGCGCGTCCCCTGTGTTTACTATCGCAGACAATGAGCGCTGGGGGCGTGCACGAGCGCGGCCCAGTTGCTGAGAGGCCTGCGTGCTCCCGCTCTGTCACGGCCTAGGCCTTTAACGCCGGAGTGTAGTAGTCCCTGAAATAAAGGGGGAGATGGCGGCGGAGAGCTGATAATTCTCACACACAGTTTTTACTTTTTTTTTTGTTTTTTTAGATGGAAGTAGTAAATTATAAGTAAAAAAAAAAATACCTTATAGGGACATTTTAGAGGTCAGATATGGATATCCCTGTACAGAAGGTGAAAACAGGAATTCCTGAGAGTAACGAGGAGCGATTAAAGGAGTTACAATTGTTTAGTCTTGAGAAGAGACGTTTAAGGGGGGATATGATAAACGTATATAAGTATATTAATGGCCCATACAAAAAATATGGAGAAAAACTGTTCCAGGTTAAACCCCCCCAAAGGACGAGGGGACACTCCCTCCGTCTGGAGAAGAAAAAGTTTAGTCTCAAGGGGCGACACGCCTTCTTTACCGTGAGGACTGTGAATTTATGGAACGGTCTACCTCAGGAACTGGTCACAGTAGGAACAATTAACAGCTTTAAAACAGGATTAGATACATTTATGGAACAAAATAACATTAATGCTTATGAAGAAATATAAAATCCCATCCCTTCCCCAATATCGCGCCACACCCCTACCCCTTAATTCCCTGGTTGAACTTGATGGACATATGTCTTTTTTCGACCGTACTAACTATGTAACTGAAAATAACATCTTGCTCTAATGTTCCTTATAGTGAACATAAAGTCTGACATAACAAAACTTGTGTCTAAAAGAATAAAATTAATACTTGTAGCCCATAGCAACCAATCGCAGCTTTCTTTGCAGATTTTTCCTGTATCAGACTGCATTGCTTTTAATAGGAGACTGTGGCACAGCTCACACAGCGGAATTTATGATGTGGATCTATGTTCCGTCAAAAGAATGAACCTGTTTGTAGTTTTGGCGGAATCCACATCCATTAACCCCTTAAGGACTCAGGGTTTTTCCGTTTTTGCACTTTTGTTTTTTCCTCCTTACCTTTTAAAAATCATAACCCTTTCAATTTTCCACCTAAAAATCCATATTATGGCTTATTTTTTGCGTCACCAATTCTACTTTGCAGTGACATCAGTCATTTTACCCAAAAATTCACGACGAAACAGAAAAAAAATAATTGTGCGACCAAATTGAAGAAAAAACGCCATTTTGTAACTTTTGGGGGCTTCCGTTTCTACGCAGTGCATATTTCGGTAAAAATTACACCTTATCATTATTCTGTAGGTCCATACGGTTAAAATGATACCCTACTTATATAGGTTTGATTTTGTCGTACTTCTGGAAAAAATCATAACTACATGCAGGAAAATTTATACGTTTAAAAATGTCATCTTCTGACCCCTATAACTTTTTTATTTTTCCACTTACAGGGCGGTGTGAGGGCTCATATTTTGCGCTGTGATCTGAAGTTTTTATCGGTATGATTTTTGTTTTGATCAGACTTTTTGATCACTTTTTATTAATTTTTTAATGGTATAAAAAGTGACCAAAATACGCTTTTTTGGACTTTGGAAATTTTTGGTGCGTACGCCATTGACTGTGCGGTTTAATTAATGATATATTTTTATAGTTCGGACATTTACGCACGCGGCGATACCACATATGTTTATTTTTATTTACACGGTTTTATTTTTTTTTTTATGGGAAAAGGGGGGTGATTCAAACTTTTATTAGGGAAGGGGTTAAATGACCTTTATTTACACTTTTTTTTTACTTTTTTTTTTTGCAGTGTTATAGGTCCCATAGGGACCTATAACACTGCACACACTGATCTCCTATGCTGATCACTGGCGTGTATTAACACGCCTGTGATCAGTGTTATCGGCGCTTGACTGCTCCTGCCTGGATCTCAGGCACGGAGCAGTCATTCGTCGATCGGACACCGAGGAGGCAGGTAAGGGCCCTCCCGGTGTCCTGCAAGCTGTTCGGGACGCCGCGTTTCACCGCGGCGGTCCTGAACAGCCCGACTGACTAGCCGAGATACTTTCGCTTTAGAAGCGGCGGCCAGCTTTGACCGCCGCTTCTAAAGGGTTAATACCGCACGTCGCTGCGATCGGCGATGTGTGGTATTAGCCGCAGGTCCTGGCCGTTGATGAGCGCAGGTGGCGGCACAGGACGTAAATATACGTCCTGCGTTGTTAAAGGGTTAATTGATGGAACTTTGTCTTCCATGTGGAAATACAACAGGGCAAACATATGGTACAGTAACATACTATTTATGCTGCATATTTTCTGCTGGTGACCACATGTTCACATATCCAAAAATGTGTGGAATGTCTGCCCAGAAAATGCGGGTGGATATTCTGCACATTTGCTTGATTCGGTGGCACTAAAACTGCTCAGAAATGTGACGTCTTTATAGATTACATTGCATTTCTGAGCAAAATCCACAGAAACATTGAACCGGTTTGCTGCGGAAATTCCACCGTGTGTACACTGCTGCAGAATCTTATTTAAATTAATGCTACATGTGAATGTATCCTAAGGGCTCGTTCAAACGAGCGGATTTCTTTCAAACTTGCAGCGAATCTCCCACTGAGAGTTTGAAAAGGAGCGGGGCCTCTGTTCGACCTGCAGCAGATATTCTCCAGCGGAATCTCCACTGATGAAAATCCGCTACAGACCACATTGAAGTCAATAGGGTCTGTGGCGGATTTTCAACAGCAGAGATTCTGCTAGCAAAAATCTCCTGCGGGTAGCACACAGAGGCCCCGCTCCTTTTCAAACTCTCAGTGGGAGATCTGCTTTGAGTTTGAAAAGAAATCCGCTCGTGTGAACAAGCCCTAAGGGCCCATTTGAAAAATTCCAGTACAGCAGCCCCCTATTGTTTTCAATGAGATTCTGCTGCACTGTGCACACTGCAGAATTGGCGCAAGGATTTGAAGAAAGAACAAACATGATTCAGAGGTGTGGAAATGTAAAAAAAAACAAAAACTACTTGCCAAAAGTACTAAAATAGGAGCACAATATACTTGTCCCTCATGAAAATCCACTGGATGATGTCGAAGGCCGCAGTGGTCTTCAACCTGCGGACCTCCAGAGGTTTCAAAACTACAACTCCCAGCAAGCTCGGACAGCCGATGGCTGCCCGGGCTTGCTGGGAGTTGTAGTTTTGAAACATCTGGAGGTCCACAGGTTGAAGACCACTGTATCAGACATTGACAAGCGGTGATGATGACAAGGGGATGATAAAAGGGGGGGGGTGGGATGATGAAGGGGGTGTGTGGGATGATGAAAAGGGGATGATGAAGGGGGTGTGTGGGATGATGACAAGGGGATGATGAAGGGGGGTGTGGGATGATGAAGGGGGGTGTGGGATGATGACAAGGGGATGATGAAGGGGGGGTGTGGGATGATGACAAGGGGATGATGAAGGGGGTGTGTGGGATGATGACAAGGGGATGATGAAGGGGGGTGTTGGATGATGACAAGGGGATGATGAGAGGGGGGTGGGATGATGACAAGGGGATGATGAAGGGGGGGGTGGGATGATGACAAGGGAATGATGACGGGCGGTGATGATGAAGGGGGGATGATGACAGGCGGTGATGATGAGGGGGTTAATGACGGGGGTCTGGATGATGACAGGGGGGATGATGTATTTCCCACCCTAGGCTTATACTCGAGTCAATAACTTTTCCTGGGATTTTTGGGCCTTGGCTTATATTCGGGTCGGCTTATACTCGAGTATATACGGTACCAGGCTGTATCAGGGCTAATTTTTTGCACCATAATCTGTTGTTTGTATCGGTACCATTTTGGTTTTGATCTGACTTTTTAATCGCTATTTACTTTTTTTCTGGAATGTTATAAAAAAAATAGCAATTCTGGGGTTTGTAATTTTTTTTTTTACATTTATGTAATTTACTGTACAGGATATATAATGTTATACTTAAACCCCACCAGGATGAAGGACGTACAGGTACGCCCTTGCATCCTGGTACTTAACCCCTTCATGACCCCGGAGTTTTTCTGTTTTTGCACTTTAGTTTTTTCCTCCTTACCTTTAAAAAACCATAACTCTTTAAATTTTGCACCTAAAAATCCATATCATGGCTTATTTTATGCGCCACCAATTCTACTTTGTAATGACATCAGTCATTTTACCCAAAAATCTATGGCGAAACAGAAAAAAAAATCATTGTGTGACAAAATTTAAGAAAAAATTTTTGTAATTTTTGGGGGCTTCCACTTCTACGCCGTACATTTTTCGGTAAAAATGACACCTTCTCTTCATTCTGTAGGTCCATACGGTTAAAATGATACCCTACTTATATAGGTTTGATTTTGTTGTACTTCTAGAAAAAAAATCATAACTACATGCAGGAAAATTAATACGTTTAAAATTGTCATGTTCTGACCCCTATAACTTTTTTATTTTTACACGTATGGGGCGGTATGAGCGCTAATTTTTTGCGCCGTGATCTGAAGTTTTTAGCGGTACAATTTTTGTATTGATTGGACTTTTTGATCGCTTTTTATATATTTTTTCATGATATAAAAAGTGACCAAAAATACGCTATTTTGGAGTTTGGAATTTTTTTGCACGTACGCCATTGACCATGCGGTTTAATTAATTATATATTTCGATAATTCGGACATTTCCGCACGCGGCGATACCACATATGTTTGTTTTTACTTTTATTTACACTGTTTTTTTTTAAATGGGAAAAGGGGGGTGATTCTTACTTTTATTAGGGAAAGGGTTAAATGATCTTTATTAACTTTTTTTTCACTTTTTCTTTGCAATGTTATAGCTCCCATAGGGGGCTATAACACTGCACACACTGATCTTTTACATTGAGCATTGTTATCCCATAGGATAACATTGCTCAATGATTCTGCTGCTTGACTGCTCATGCCTGGATCTCAGGCACTAAGCAGTCATTCGGCAATCGGCACTAGGAGACTGGAAGGGGGACCCTCCTTGTGTCCTACAGCTGTTCAGGATGCCACAATTTCACCGCAGCGATCCCAAACAGCCCCCTGAGCTAACCGGCACTTTGTAACTTTCACTTTAGATGCGGTGATCAACTTTGAACGCCGCGTCTAAAGGGTTAATAGCGATCAGTGCCGCATGCTATAAGCAAAGGGTCCCGGCCATTGCTAGGTTCCGGGCCTGACCCACTATGACGTGGGGCCACGCCGTGGACCCGCGTTATAGAATGGAAGCCGACCCATGCCGTACGTGTATGTCATGGGCCGGTAATGGGTTCAGGACCGAGGGCCCTGGTCCCGTTAACAGGGTTTAAACCTTTCTCATGAGCAGAGAAAGCTTTAATCCTGATGGGTCCCGGTTGCTATGGGCAGCCAGGACCCACAGTTAACGCCAGGCACTGCCGATTGGGCCGATGTCCGGCATTAACCCTATAGAAGCCATGATGTGGTTCCTGATGAGCTGAGAGGACAGCGGGAGGGCCGTTACCTGCCTCCTCACCATCCGTCTTCTGCTGCTCTTAGCCTGCCTAGTAGGCTTGAGCAGCAGAGCACCGATAACACTTATCAATGCTCTGCTATGGCATAGCATTGATCAGTATATGCAATCAAAAGATGTCATGCTATAGCCCCCTATGAGGGCTAAATAAAATAAAAGTGAATTAGCAAGAACAAAAAGGGATGTCCAGCACTGGAGGCGGTAAAACAGGTACTTTATTATAGGGTCATCGGATACAAACTTGCATCAGGACAGACACTGACGCGTTTTGGACCGTTACAGGTCCTTAGTCATGGAATAACACATTGATTAAAATCCTAACTTTACGTTTGAGAATATCGTGTATCGTGACATTATTCTCTATAGAGACACATGGAAAACTTGGAGATGGAATAGAGGATCTTCAAACACATACAAATTATGCAAAGAGGAACATCATACAATATTAACCCCTTAAGGACCCATGACGTATGCATACGTCATCACACCCTGGGTCTTAAGGACCCATGACGTATGCATACGTCATGGTCTTTTCCTGGTCTCCGCCGCTCACCTGGCGGAGATCGGAAGCGGATCCCTGCTGAAATCCTTCACCAGGCATCCAGGGCAAACGCCGAGGGGGGCCATGTAGGCCCCCCATGTCGGCGATCGCCGCAAATTGCAAGGGAAATCGCCCTTGCGATCTGCGGCGATACCGGGCTGATCGGGTCTCTGGGACCCGACCGCCCGGTAATTTCGCATGATCCCAGCTGTCACAGAAAGCCAGGACCATGCTAAAGTATAGGAGCGAGGTGGCAAGCCGGCCACCTCCTCCGATCCCCTGCGATTCTTCGGTTAGTTAACCGACCAATCGCAGGGGGGGGGGGGGGGCAGTTACTTCCTCCCGCCCTGCCCGGCCCCTGGAAGTCCGGAGAGGACGGGAGGAAGACCGGAGGACGTGGCGGGGGACGGGGGAGTACTTACCTCGTCCCTGAAGACCCGGATCCCGGCGATGAAGACGGCGGCGGCGACACGTGAGTGGATCTTCAGCCGCGGTCGGGCCCTTTACAGCAATGCACGTCGCCGTAAAGCGACATGCATTGCTGTATTGGGACCCTGTATACTACAACTCCCAGCATGCCCAGACAGCCCTTGGCATCTGGGCATGCTGGGAGTTGCAGTTTTGCAACATCTGGAGGTCCGCAGTTTTGGGACCACTGTTCTCTTCCAGATGTTGCAAAACTACACATCCTCAGCATGCCCTTACTGTCCAGGCATGCTGGGAGTTGTAGTTCTGTAACATCTGGCCCTTCAGATGTTGCAGAACTACAACTCCCAGCATGCCTGGACAGTTTTGGCATACTGGGAGTTGTAGTTTTGCAACATCTGGAAGGGCACAGATTGGGAACCACTGTATTAGTGGTCTGCAAACTGTAGTCCTCCAGATGTTGCAAAACTACAACTCTAAGCATGCTGGGAGTTGTAGTTCGGCAACATCTGGCTCTAAAGATGTTGCCGAACTACTACTTCCAGCATGCCTGAGAATGTTTGGGAGTAGTGGTTTTGCAACAACTGGAGGCACACTGGTTGGGAAACATTGTCTGTTTCCTAACTCAGTGTTTCCCAACCCGTGTGCCTCCAGCTGTTGCAAAACTATAACTACCAGCATGCACTGATAGACTGTGCATGCTGGGAGTTGTAGTTTTGCAACAGCTGGAGGTTCCCCCCTGTGAATGTACAGGGTACATTCACATGGGCAGGGGGCTTACAGTGAGTATCAGGCTGCAAGTTTGCGATGCAGCAAATTTTGCGCCGCAGCTCAAACTCGCAGCGGGAAACTCGCTGTAATCCCCCGCCCGTGTGACTGTCCCCTAAAAACACTACACTACACTAACACAAAATAAAAAGTAAAAAACACTACATATACACATACCCCTACACAGCCCCCCTCCCCAATAAAAATGAAAAATGTCTGGTATGCCACTGTTTTCAAAATGGAGCCTCCAGCTGTTGCAAAACAACAACTCCCAGTATTGCCGGACAGCCGTTGACTGTCCAAGCATGCTGGGAGTTTTGCAACAGCTGGAGGCACCCTGTTTGGGAATCACTGGCGTAGAATACCCTTATGTCCACCCCTATGCAAGTCCCTAATTCAGGCCTCAAATGCACATGGCGCTCTCACTTTGGAGCCCTGTGGTATTTCAAGGCAACAGTTTAGGGCCACATATGGGGTATCGCCGTACTCGGGAGAAATTGCCTTACAAATTTTGGGGGGCTTTTTCTCCTTTCACCCCTTATGAAAAGGTGAAGTTGGGGTCTACACCAGCATGTTAGTGTAAAAAAATAAATTTTTTACACTAACATGCTGGTGTTGCCCTATACTTTTCATTTTGACAAGAGATAAAAGGGAAAAAAGACCCCCAAAATTTGTAATGCAATTTCTCCCGACTACGGAGATTCCCCATATGTGGGCGCAAAGTGCTCTGGGGGCGCACAATAAGGCCCAGAAGGGAGAGTGCGCCATGTACTTTTGAGGTGATTTGCACAGGGGTGGCTGATTGTTACAGCGGTTTTGACAAACGCAAAAAAAAAAAAAAACACGTGACCCCATTTTGGAAACTACACCCCTCACGGAATGTAATGAGGGGTGCAGTGAGAATTTACACCCCACTGGTGTCTGACAGATCTTTGGAACAGTGGGCTGTGCAAATTAAAAATTTTGTACAGCCCACTCTTCCAAAGATCTGACAGACACCAGTGGGGGGTAATTGCTCACTGTACCCCTTGTTACGTTCCTCAAGGGGTCTAGTTTCCAAAATGGTATGCCATGTGGGGGTTATTTTGCTGTTCTGGCACCATAGGGGCTTCCTAAATGCGACATGCCCCCCGAGCAAAATTTGCTCTCAAAAAGCCAAATATGACTCCTTCTCTTCTGAGCATTGTAGTTCGCCCGTAGTGCGCTTCAGGTCAATTTATGGGGTACCTCCATACTCAGAAGAGATGGGGTTACAAATTTTGGGGGGGTATTTTCTGCTATTAACCCTTGCAAAAAGGTGAAATTTTGGGGGGGCAAATCCACATTTTAGTGAAAAAAAGAATTTTTTTTTACGTATGCTAAAGTTGTGAAACCCCTGTGGGGTATTAAGGCTCACTTTATTCCTTGTTACGTTCCTCAAGGGGTCTAGTTTCCAAAATGGAATGCCATGTGTTTTTTTTTTCCTGTTCTGGCACCATAGGGGCTTCCTAAATGCAACATGCCCCCCAAAAACCATTTCAGAAAAACGTACTCTCCAAAATCCCAATGTCGCTCCTTTGCTTCTGAGCCCTCTACTGCGCCCGCCGAACAATTTACATAGACATGTGAGGTATGTGCTTACTCGAGAGAAATTGGGCTACAAATATAAATATACATTTTCCCCTTTTACCCCTTGTAAAAATTCAAAAATTGGATCTACAAGAACATGCGAGTGTAAAAAATGAAGATTTTGAATTTTCTCCTTCACTTTGCTGCTATTCCTGTGAAACACCTAAAGGGTTAAAATGCTGACTGAATGTCATTTTGAATACTTTGGGGGGGTGCAGTTTTTATAATGGGGTCATTTGTGGGGTATTTCTAAGATGAAGACCCTTCAAATCCGCTTCAAACCTGAACTGGTCCCTGAAAAATAGTGAGTTTGGAAATTTTGTGGAAAATTGGAAAATTGCTGCTGAACTTTGAAGCCCTCTGATGTCTCCCAAAAGTAAAAACACGTGCATTTTATGATGCAAACATAAAGTAGACATATTGGAAATTTGAATGAAAAAAATATTTGGAATATCCATTTTCCTTAAAAGCAGAGAGCTTCAAAGTTCGAAAAATGCAAAATTTTCAAAATTTTCATAAAATTTGGGGATTTTTAACCAAGAAAGGATGCAAGTTACCAAAAATTTTTACCGCTATGTTAAAGTAGAATATGTCACGAAAAAACAATCTCGGAATCAGAATGATAACTAAAAGCAGAGTTATTAATGTTTAAAGTGACAGTGGTCAGATGTGCAAAAAATGGCCGGGTCCTAAGGTGTAAAATGGCTGGGTCCTTAAGGGGTTAAGATGTTATAGCAATGTGCCACATAGTGAAAAAACAATAAATAAATATACAGAAATCTGCAGTATGAGAGAACAGAATGGCAACAGAGACAATTATATACAATGTATCAATATGTTAATATTAACCCCTTAAGGACCAAGCCCATTTCACCTTAAGGACCAGGCCAATTTTAATTTTTGCGTTTTCGTTTTTTCCTCCTCGCCTCCTAAAATCCATAGCTCCTTTATATTTCCATCTACAGATCCATATAAGGGCTTGTTTTTTGCGTGACCAATTATACTTTGTAATAAAACCTCTCATTTTACCCTAAAATGTACGGCGAACCCCAAAATAAATTTTTTGGGGAAGAAATTTTAATAAGAACCACAATTTTGCACATTTTGGAGGGTTTTGTTTTCACACTATACACTCTTTGGTAAAATTTACATGTGTTCTTTATTCTGTGGGTCAATACGATAAAAATGATACCCATGGCTAGATACTTTTATATTTTTGTACAGCTTAAATAAAATCAAAAACTTTTTGTACAAAATCAGTAATCTAAAATCGCCCTATTTTGACCACCTATAACTTTTTCATTTTTCCGTATATAGGGCGGTATGAGGGCTCATTTTTTGCGCTGTCATCTTTACTTTTTATCCATACCACATTTGCATATATAAAACTTTTAGAAAAATTTTTTATACATTTTTTTTTAATAAAATGTGACAAAAAAGCTGCATTTTGGGACTTTTTTTATTTTTTTACATTTACGCCATTCACCGTACGGGATAATTAACATTATATTTTTATAGTTTGGACATTTACGCACGCGGCAATACCAAATATGTTTATAAATTTAAAAAAATTACGCTTTTGGGGGTAAAATGGGAAAAACTGTCAATTTTCATTTTTAATGGGGTAGGGGATTTTTCACTTTTTTTTACTTTTTATTTTTACATTTTTCAACTTTTATTTTACACTTTTTATGTACCCATAGGGGACTATCTATAGCAATCATTTGATTGCTAATACTGTGCAGTGCTATGCATAGGACACAGCACTGCTCAGTGTTATCGGCGATCTTCTGCTCTGGTCTGCTTGATCGCAGACCAGAGCAGAAGACACCGGGAGACGGCCAGAGCAAGGTGAGGGGACCTCCGGCCGCCATGCTGGATGATCGGATCGCAGCGCTGCGGGTGATCCGATCATCCATTCAAAGTGCCGCACTGCTGCAGAAGCTGTCATCTGTATTGATTACGGCATCTGAGGGGTTAATGGCGGACAGCCGCGCGGTCGCGGATGTTGGCCACTATGGGCAGGTCCGTGGTCGTTAAGGGGTACGGTGGAAAACCTTTATTTTATTTTATTTTTTTTAATAAGTCAACTGGTGCCAGAAAGTTAAACAGATTTGTAGATTACTTCTGGACAGAGATGTCAGAAGAGAGCACTGTGCTCATGTTGTCAGCAGAGTGTTCCAAAAAGAAAAGACTTTCCTCTGTAGTATTCAGTAGCTAATAAGTACTGGAAGGATTAAGATTTTTTTTTAATAGAAGTAATTTATAAATCTGTTTATTTTACTGGCACAAGTTGATTTAAAAAAAACTAAAGTTTTCCACTGGAGTACCCCTTTAAATCCTGTCTCAAATTCATGCCATTCTGCTCTCTTGTGTTCAACATGAAAATCCAGTAAGATTCTCGATTGAGTAATTTACATCTCTAATCTCGAGAATCTTACTGGATTTTCATGTTGAACACAAGAGAGCCGAATGGCATAAATTTGAGACATGATTTAATACTAACATGTTGATACAATGTATATAATTGTTTCTGTTCTTTTCTCTCGTACTGCGTATTTCTGTATATTTATTTATTGTTTTTTCACTATGTGGCACATTGCTATAACATCTTAATATTGTATGGTGTTCCTTTTTGTATAATTTGTATGTGTTTGAAGATCCTCTATTCCATCTCCAAGTTTTCCATGTGTCCCTATAGAGTGATGTCATGATACACTTGATGTTCATAAAAGTAAAGTTTGGATTTTAATCAATGTGTTATGCAATGACCTGTAACGGTCCGAAACGCGTCGGTGTCTCTCCTGATGCAGGTTTGTATCCGATGATACTACAATAAAGTACCTGTTCTACCACATTCAGTGCTGGACATCCCTTTTTGTTCTTGCTGATCCAGTCCGGTGATGCTGCTGGCCAGTCCTTGCACTGGTTTTGTGAACATGAGGAAGAGAGCTGTCCGTACGGAGTGTTACAATAAAAGTGAATTAACCCCTTCCCTAATAAGTTTAAATCCGCCCCCCCCCCTTTTCCCTTTTTTAAATAAAATAATTTAATTAAAAAAAAAAAATCATATGAGGTACTGCCGCGTGTGTAAATGTCCGAACTATCAAAATATAAGGTTAGCTAAACCGCACAGTCGATGGCGTACACATAAAAAAAAATTAAAAAATGTACTAAATTGTGCATTTTTGGTCAAAAATAAAAAGTTATAGGGGTCGGAAGATACATACATAAATTGGGTATCCTTGTGACCACATGGACCTACAGATTAAAGTTAAAGGAGAACTCCGGAATATAAAAATTGTCCCCCATACCCCCCATACTGCCGGCAGTAAAAAAATAGAGGTACATACCTTCCTCCGCTCCCCCGGGGCCTCCGGTAACCAACTCCGGTCTCTGCCGTGATCCTCTTCCTGGTTGCCGGTGGTCGGCGAGTGATAATGCGCTCAGCCAATCACCGGCCGCAGTGAAGTCCCGACTCGGCCGGGGATAGGCTGAGTGGCAGTGTGAGAACGCTTCAGGACAAAAAATTCTTCACTACACCGGCACCTGCTGCCGGGGCCGAAAACATCACACTGCCGCTCAACCTATCGCTGGCTGAGTCGGGACTTCGCTGCGGCCAGTGATTGGCTGAGCGCAGTATGACTCGCCGACCACCAGCAACCAGGAAGAGGATCACGGCGGAGACCGGAGACGGTTACCGGAGGCCCCGGGGGAGCGGAGGAAGGTATGTACATCTTTATTTTTTTACTGCCGGCAGTATGGGAGACAGTTTTTATATTCTGGAGTTCTCCTTTAAGATGTAATTTTTACCGACAAGTGCACTGAGTAGAAATAGAAGCCCCAAAAGTTACAAAATGTTTTTTTTTTTTTTTTTTTCAAATTCACCCCATAAATATATATATATTTTTGTTTCGCGGTAGATTTTGTTATTAAATGATTAATGAAAAACAAGCCCTTATATGGGTCTGTAGGTGCAAAAGGGAGAAGGAAAAAATCAAAAGTGCAAAAACGAAAATTGGCCTGGTCTTTAAGCTCAAAATGGGCTTCGTACTTAAGGGGTTATTAGGTCGGAAAATTACACATGCGGCAATACAACATATGTTTATATTTATTTTGTTTACATGTTTATATAGAAAAAGTGGTTATTTGAACTTTTAATATGGAAGGGGTCAAAGTGTGTCTTTTAACCCCTTAATGGGGTACTCCGACCCTAAGGCATCTTATCCCCTATCCAAAGGATAGGGGATAAGATGTCTCATCACAGGGGTCCTGCCGCTGGGGACCCCCGCTATCTCGCATGCAGCACCCACCTCTGGCAGCTGCACACAGCGCTGCAGCCTCAGAGTCTGCCGGGTCACGACTACGCGGCCAGAGTATTGTGACATCACGACTTCGCCCCCTTGCGACTTCACGCCCCGCCCTTGCAATGCAAGTCTATGGGAGGGGGTGTCGCATGCGAGATAACTGGGGTCCCCATCGGCGGGGATCCCCGCGATCAGACATCTTATCCCCTATCCTTTGGATAGGGGATAAGATGTCATAGGACCGGAGTACCCCTTTAAGCACTCAGCGTTTTTCAGTTTTTGCACTTTCGTTTTTTCCTCCTTACCTTTTAAAAATCATAACCCTTTAAATTTTGCACCTACAGACTCATATGATGGCTTGTTTTTTGCGCCACCAATTCTACTTTGTAATAGCATCAGTTGTTTTACCCACAAATCTATGACAAAACAAAAAAAAATATTTGTGGGACAAAATTGAAAAAAAAATGCCAATTTGTAATTTTTGGGGGCTTCCATTTCTATGCAGTGCATTTTTCGGTCAGTGTACCTTCTCTTTATTCAGTAGTTGCATCCGATTAAAATAATACCCTACTTATGTAGGTTTGATTTTGATTTACTTCTGCAAAAAATCATAACTACATATAGGAAAATTAAAATGTTTAAAAATGTCTGACCCCTATAACTTTAAAATTTTGGGGATATATGAGAGCTCATTTTTTGTGCCGTGATCTGAAGTTTTTATCGGTACTATTTTTGTTTGATCAGACTTTTAGATTGCTTTTATAAATTTTTTTATGGTATAAAAAGTGACCAAAAATACGCTATATTGGACTTTAGAATTTATTTTTTTACAATTTTTTTTATGGGAAAAGGGGGGTGATTCAAATTTTTATTAGAGAAGGGGTTAAATCACATTTATTAACTATTTTTTACACTTTTTTTTGCAATTGTAAAGCTCCCATAGGGGACTAAAACATGCAGTACATTGGTCGGTGGGCGATTGCTCAAGCCTGGATCTCAGGCTTGGAGCAATCAATTGCTTATCAGACGCGGAGGAGGAAGGTGGGGACCCTACTCGTGTGTCCTTAGCTGATCGGGACACCGTGGTTGTACCGCGATGATCCCCATCAGCCCGACACAGTAAGCCCTCCGGCTACCTCTATCAACCATCAGTGGATGAAATTTCACCATGTGTATTGGGCATTGAATCCCATTGAAGACAATGGTTGGCTGCTACATCAGAATTTATGAGTGCCACTACAAAATTTTAAGCCGCCACATAGCGACCTGGTGCCTGTGATTTGTCCAGCCCTGCCATTATGGTGTTTTTAATTTCAGCTTGTTTTTATGTTCTCCTAATTCTGAGCTATCTGAGGGTATGACATTTTTCAAGAAATCATGGCGTCTTTCCTCTCATAAACTTCTATAGGTGGACAAAAATGATGAAAATACATGTATAGATATTGGTGTTTTTCTGGCTTCCCCCCCCCCCCAATTCTTCTATAGAAATCTTTGAGTCACAGGGGATAAAACACAAGGGGATGAAACACCAAAGGGGGAAAAAAAACACTTATTCTAGTACATACATTTTGGGGGAAAACACTCAAAAAAAACTTCATCTTGAGAGTAAAAAAAATAAATAAATATCTGGAGGATTATTTGTGACCTTTTTTTCCCTCTGGCAAAAAAAGGTTCTGTTTAACATATATGATAATGGATGCTGTGGAATCTGTTTCCCATTGACGGATGGCAAGGTATACATTTTTTTGCAGTAGACACAATAGCAATGTTGACTAAATTTTTGTATATAGCAATATTAAACATACTGGATCAGACACAGTGAAACAGAAAAAAGCGCAGCGAGAATCTACTGTTGGATACATTGCAATCTGTTTTTGTAGATTTTGTTGTGAGCCATACAATAGCATCCATTTTAGCATCTGTAAGCATATACGGTATCTCTTTTCCTTTTCAAGTTTATAAAACATATACAGTAAAAGTAAACAATAACTTGTTGTTCATAGCAATTGATCACAGTGCAGATTTCTTATTAGAGCAGTTTAAAGAAAACTTTTTAGCTTTCTTATGGTCTATAAGCCCCTCCCAGTACCATAAGTCTTCTGGGATACATTTTTATAAAAAGCTACTTTATTCCGTGGAAACAGTTCTTCCTACGCATGAATAGGGGGAACTGAGCCACATCCGCATGTAGTCATGCTGCCCCCTCCTACCAGCCACTTGGACTTGAGCCATGCCCTGAATGTCAGCATGAACGGAGCAGCAGCTTGCACATGTGGGCCACCACTCCAATGGGAGCCACAGATACTGTATGAGTGAAGGCTCACATGAGAGACCTGCCGTTCCATTCTAATTTGAAATTCTGGTCCCTGTACCAGAGATCGTGGGAGCAAACACACTAAGCAGATATCACAAATGTGATACCCCATGCAGCTCCATAGAATTGGGAGCTTTTAACTTATTTGTTTTGCTGGGCTCTCTCATTATCTACTATTGATACTGTTAGTTTGACCCTAATATGCTACTGAGGATTTAGATAGTCAAGGAAACTGTCACCAATGCCCAATTTTCAATGAGGAGAGCTGTGGTGACCACCCTCTTGGCTAAGCCCTCATTAGCAAACCAGGGCCAAAACTAACAGCACTGCCAGATAGGGAAGGGGAGGGCCCTTAAAAAAATGCATGAAATTAATAGAGCAAATTGTAAATTGTGACATAAGACTCTTTGCATAGTAAAAGTAAAAAGTTAAATTCTATTATATGTTACGTTATGAGCCCCGGCCGCAGGCGCTGGCCGTGAGCGCATGCTCCCGTTACCCGCTGTTGCCGGTGGGGCTGAGATTCGCATCGCGGGATGTGCCCGCATGCAAATTCCAGCTGTCACTCACCTGGTGCTTCTCCTCCCCCCGCCTCTGCCTCTCTGCTCCGGCGCATGTGTCCCCGTCCCCTAGGGGGTCCGCGTGCCGGAGCTTTAAGATTTAAAGGGCCAGTGCGCTCATTAGTGAAGTAACACCTGTGGCTCATTGATAAATTCCTCCACCTCCCACACTTCCCTGCCAGATCTTTGTTGCCCTAGAGCCTTAGAGAAAGCATTCCAGTGTATTGCCTTGCCGTGTATCATACATTTGATCCGTGACCTGACTTTGCTCCTTTGCCACCTGCCTACTGACCATTTGCTACGTTCCTGACTACGCTACTGTGCCGCCTGCCCTGCCCTCCTGCTATCCAGACCAAGAGTTGCCTAATCCCACCTGTGCCTCGAATCTCCTCAGCCACCTGTGTGGTCGAGCCCTGCCAGGGGTAGTGACCTGGGTGCCGCCTGCCTCAGCAAGTCCATCCCACTTTGCGGCGGGCTCTGGTGAAAACCAGCAGTACCTTAGACTCCACTCCCTGGTATGGTCCGAGTCATCTACCACCCAGGTCCAGCGGATCTGTGTTCCAGTCTACTGAAACATGAGTGTTACAATATACTTGTCCAAAGCTGTATAATACCATATCTATCTACCTAGTATAGCTGCTAGAAAATTTATAGTGTGTGCCTGTACAAGGACACTTAAAGTGAAGGCTGCAGCACTCGGCTTGAGTACTCTGACCTCTTCCTAGAGGTGAGACCCCTTTCACACTGCTGTTGCTCTGACTTTAACGGCCATTCTCATGGTGGGGAGAAATGGGCAACAATGGGTCCCGGCGGCTCCCATTTACTATTATGGGGGCCGCCGTGTGCCGTTATGAATAGCGGGAGAAAAAAAAGCACAGAATTTTTCTATTCTTCTCCCGACGGCCGTCACACTGCTGTGTATGTGGTAGTGTGAAAGAAGCCTGACTTGTGTCTGGGTGACAAAAATCGATCTCCCTTTAGGCTAATATTGATAGTTTATGAGGATAGGCCATCAATTTATAAAACTTGGATAAACAACAAATTACTATGGAGCCCAGACTTAAAGGGGTACTCCGTTGGAAAACTTTTTTTTTTTTAATCAACTGATACCAGAAAGTTAAACAGATTTGTAAATTACTTCTACTAAAAATCTTAATCCTTCCAGTACTTATTAGTAGCTATATACACCAGAGGAAATTATTTTCTTTTTGCATTTCTTTTCTGTCACGACCACAGTGCTCTCTGCTGACACCTCTGTCCATGTCAAGAACTGTCCAGAGCAGGAGAAAATCCCCATAGCAAACATATGCTGCTCTGGACAGTTCCTAAAATGGGCAGAGGTGTCAGCAGAGAACACTGTGGTCGTGACAGAAAAGAAAAAAATTTCCTCAGTAGTATACAGCCGCTAATAAATACTGTGGAAGGATTAAGATTTTTTAATAGAAGTCATTTACAAATCTGTTCAACTTTCTGGCACCAGTTGATAAAAAAAAAAGTTTTCCACTGGAGTACCCCTTTAATTTACTACTGAATGCTACCATTCCGCTTGTCAGGAGGTTGAGTCCCTCAGTGATGGCATGACAGTGAAGTAGTGGGGAAGGGAAAGGGGCCCAAGTTTGGACATCAGCTGTGGTTGTGAAATCTACTTAATCTGCCACTGCCAGTAATGAAAGCAGATAAACTTTTCAACAAATAACTTCTATCAATCTGCTCTGGCACATTGAGTAACTGTTGGTAACTGTTCACATGGTGACCAATGATCTGCAAAAAAAATATAAGTCTGCCTTTTTGGGACTCAATGGATGAGATTTATCAAAGAATATAGACTGTTTTTTCCTGTCTAAATTTGTCGCACAGAAAGTCGCAGTCTAAATATGTGCAACTTCTTTCGCGATTTTTGCTTTAGAGGATTTTTAGAACATGATGCATTCTACTCTATTTTAGACGGAAAAATGCATTGGTGCTGAATTTATTAATAGCGACTTTTCGCTGAAATGTCAGACCATGCTGGAGCAGGTTTAAATACAGTCTAAACCACAGACCCCGAAGTCCTTGCACAGAATTTATCAAGAGCCGTGCGACTTTTGACAAATTAAGCGCACAATAGACCGGACTAACCCTCTGTAGTTTGGTCTATATTGATGCGGGAAATAGACAACTTTGATAAATCTCCCCCAATATCTCTAGGGGATTTCCAGCTTTATTTCATGCATGGAAAAAAAAATGACATAAGCATGCTACCAGTATGTTTTGTAGATGATAATTATTTAATCAAATAACAAATAATATAAAACTATATTTTTGCAATAGTAATTTAACAGGCGTACAACCAGATGGTGGTGAAGCTTTGTGGGCGTGAATGTACTCTAAGAAGGCTTATCTGTTTGTAAGGTAATTTCTTTTTTTTATTGCCTATTCCCTTACAGTATGTGTGTCACACAGCTGTCTCACAACTCTTTCTAGATTAGAGATAGGTGATAAAACTTATAGGCCCTGATTTACTAAGAGTTGTTTTCAGAGTGTTTTTTCCCCCCCGACTATTTTTTCTCACATATATTTATCAATGTTTCCCAAATGTCGGGAACATTCTGTCGCATGATATTAAATTCTGTCGCACTGGGAAAAAAAAAAGTGATGCACGGGAAAAATAAAGTGTAAAGCAAATAAATAAAGCAAAGTAACTCTGCACCAGGACGTAACTTTACATTCATGGTTGTTAATGGGTTAACAAACAAAATGGGGGGAAAAAAAAGCCAAGATAAAAAAAAAAAAATATGAAATTCCCCAAAAATGTATACAAAAATTAGAAATGTAATATAAAAGGGGACAAAGTAACAGGATTTTTTTTAAAAAACACACTTTTTAACAGATTCCCCACACCTCAAGGCAGTCGTGTTTTCAAGTTCAGTAATTCACTATTTTTCTGGTGGGTTTTTAAATACAACTGTCGGGTTTTCAGGAAAATGTCGGGAACACACCCCTAATTATGCAAACCATGCCCCTTTAGGTGGGTTAAAAAAAATACTCAGAGTAATTGGAAAACTGTCGGGTTTTTACCAGTAAAATGTGTCGCACAAAGTGTCGCAGAGGACGTGCGACACAAATTGTGTCGCATAACCCGATAAAAAGAGTCGGGATCATGTTAGTAAATCAGAGCCATAGTCTTCCAAGCATGACATTTTTGTTTCTTAATGCCTCTGGGTGCAGTAAAAAAAGAACTAAAAAAAGCCATATTCACCTGCCTTGATTCCTTTTGACATCTCCTGGTCCCGGGAGCACTGTTTCTTCCTGCTTCCTCTGCTGTTCCAGTCCTAAAGGAAATGCCCACTCGGCCAATCAAAGGCTAAAGTGGGTCATTGCTGTGGCCAGTGATTGGCTGAGGTGGCATTTCCTGTAAGGAAACAGGAAAAAGCAGGCAGTGGCAGTAAAGTGGGGACATCAAAGCGGCAGTGGTAGAGAAGGGGATTGGGGCAGGTGAGTTTGGCTTCTTGCTCTGCAGCATTCTGAGGGAAGAGCATTTCTCCTAATAAAAGGGGTAGGAAAGCTCTGTGAGGAGTGGCACAATATTAGGATAGCCTCGTGCACGGGGAGGGTTAGAATGGGTAGATAGCATGGCTGGAGCTTGTTCTTTGACTCCAGTATTCCTCTCCAACTCTGGTGTATTATAATATGGCACTTTGAGCAGCCATGGGCCACCTGGAAGGACCCTAGATGGCCACCCAAAATGCCCATATTATAATTCAACACTGATTGTTGGGTGCTGTAATTGAAACATCCCTCATGTAGATTAACATATCTGCATTCCTTCAATGAAAGCTCAGACAAGGTCGCAGATGTCAGCAGAGACCAGGGATTTGTCGTTTCAACTTTGGCATTATTGTCAAAACTGACAACCTTCACAGAGCAATTGTGAACAAAGACCTGCATTTATCATTGTAGGTGTAAGTGAAGCATTTTTCTACACCTTTTTTTGTGTGCTGGTAATGTGTAGGTGCACCAAATTTATTAAATGGTCACAGAGCATTGGATACATTTTGTGCAGGTCACATTTTCTGTAATTTCACTCTTCAAATACACCAAAAAGGTGGTTTTGCGCCTTTTTTGCACCTTTTCACAAAAAAGTGCAGTTCATAAAACCCTTCCAAATCATGTGTATTGCCAAAATCAGTGGATTGCAACTCAAAATCAACAGAAATTTGTAAACCAAAAAGCACAAAAAAGCTCAAATAAACCCTGCTTTCGCCTTTTTTGCGCCTTTTCTAGACACAAAAAACAATCAAAAGACAATGATAAATGTCAGCCAAAAAGTCCTTTCAGAAAAAGGTTATCTGAAATCCCTAACTAAATGTTACCCTAACCCCTTGAGAACTGGGCCATTTTTGGCCTTAGGGCCAAGGCCCATTTTTCAAATCTGACCTGTCCCTCTTAAGTATGCAGGGCATACCTGTATGCCCTAAGTCCGCTCCCTTTCTATAAAGTGGGGCCACGGCGTGGCCTCACGCCATAGCGGGTCAGGCCCGGCCGTTGTTGTTAACAACGGCTGGGACCCGTGGCTAAAAGCGCGTCACTGATCGCGGTGCTGCGCCCTATTAACAATTTAGACGCAGCGTTCAAAGTTGATCGTTGTGTCTGTAATGAAAGTAAACTCCTCCTGGCTAGCTCAGCGGGCTGTTCGGGACCGCCGCAGTAAAATCGCGGCATCCCGAACAGCTGGAAAACACAAGGAGGGTGCTTACCTTCCTCCTGCGTTGCCGATCGCTGAATGACTGCTCAGTGCCTGAGATCCAGGCATGAGCAGTCAAGTGGCAGACTCATCAATTAATGCTATCCTATTTAACCCCTTCCCTAATAAAAGTTTGAATCACCCCCTTTTCCCATAAAAAAAACCCAGTGTAAATAAAAATAAACATGGGGTATCGCCGCGTGCGGAAATGTCCAAATTATAAAAATATATTGTTAATTAAACCTCACGGTCAATGGCGTACGTGCAAAAAAAAAGTCAAAATAGTGTATTTTAGGTCACTTTTTATATCATGAAAAAATTAATAAAAAGCGATCAAAAAGTCTGATCAATACAAATGCAAAAAATGAGCCCTCAAATGCAAAAAATTAGCCCTCATACCGCCCCGTAAGCAGAAAAATAAAATAGTTATAGGGGTCAGAAAATTACAATTTTAAACGTATACATTTTTTAAATGTATAAATGTAGTTATGATTTTTTCCAGAAGTATGACAAAATCAAACCTTAATAAGTAGGGTATTTTAATCGTATGGACCTATAGAATAAAGTGAAGGTGTCATTTTTACCCAAAAATTTACTGCGTAGAAACGGAAGCCCACAAAATTTATAAAATTGTGTTTTTTCTTCAATTTTGTCACACAGTGATTTTTTTCCCCGTTTCACTGTAGATTTTTGGGTAAAATGACTAATGTCATTACAAAGTAGAATTGGTGGCACAAAAAAAAGCCATCATGTGGATTTTTAGGTGCAAAATTGAAAGAATTATGATTTTTTAAAGGTAAGGAGGAAAAAATTTAAGTGCAAAAACTGAAAAACCCTCAGTCCTTAAGGGGTTAATGTTGTGGTAATGTCGGGATGCTTTAACTTATCTGATAGTGATTCTGACATTGTTTTTTGTGACATATTTTACCTAATGTTAATGATAAATTTTGGTTCGATACATTCTGCATTTTTTTGTGAAAAACTTCAAAATTGTGTGAAAAATTTGAAAAATTAGCATTTTTCTGAATTCCAAATTCTCTGCTTGAAAGAAAGCTAGTCATGCCACATAAATTAGTCATTCATTTGACATTTACAATATGTCTACTTTACGTTGGCATTATTTTAGAAGAAATATCAAAATCAGATATTTTAAGGGAACAGTTCAGGGCCTGTATGATAGAAGCTCCTATAAATCCCTCCATTATGAAAACTGAACCCTCAAAGTAATCAAAATGACATTTGGGAAGTTCATTAACCATTTTAATTTTTCTTACAAATATGTAAATTTGCGAAAAAAATTCTGTAACACAGTGGGTGCTGACAGAGAAATGCAACTCAATATTTTTTCCCCTTAATCCAATGTATTTGGAAATATTCCAAATGTGGCTCTTGTGTGCTACATTACTCACACACAGGCCTTAGACATGAAGGAGTACTGGATTTTGTGTCTTGCTTTTATTTAGGATATTTTATAGGCATCATATCACGATGAAGAGGCCTTTGGGTCCCAAAATATTTTTGCGAGAGAAATTGATGTTTCCATTGGTACCATTTTGGGGGGTAAATGTGATACTCTGATCACTTTTTATTCCATTTTTTATAACATGGCACAAATAAAATAAGTTTTGCCATTGTTTTTTATTTTAATTTTATTACTGTCATTCTCCATGCAGTTTAAATTACATGTTATCTTTATTCTGTGGTTTGGTACGATTATGGCGTTACCTAATGTATATATTTTTTTATGGTTTAATATGTTCTAGTCACAAAAAATATTTTTTTCTTAAAAAATTTAAAGGGTACCTCTCATCAAATAAACTTTTGATATATTTTAGATTAATGAATGTTGAATAACTTTCCAATAGCATATTAATGAAAAATATGCTTCTTTCTATTGTATTTTTTCCGATCAGTCCTGTCAGCAAGCATTTCTGACTCATGCTGGAGTCCTAAACACTCAGAGCTGTCAGCCTGCTTTGTTCACAGCCAAACAGGCTGTGAACAAAGCAGGCTGGCAGCTCTGAGTGTTCTCCTTTTTGAACAAAGCAGACTGGCAGCTCGTAGTGTTTAGGACTCCAGCATGAGTCTGAAATGCTTGCTGCCAGGACTGGTATGGAGACCCCTAGTGGTCATTTCTTCAAAGTGGAAAATTAAATAGAAAGAAGCATATTTTTTGATTTCATGCAATTGTAAAGTTATTCTGCATACATTAATCTATAATATATCAAAAGTTTTTTTGATGAGAGGTACCCTTTAAGTCTCGCCATAGTCTGAGAGCTATAACTTTACAAGTAACTGTGTGAGGGTTTCTTTTGTGTGGGATAAGTTGCTGTTTTCAGTGGTACTATTTTTGGGTATGTCTAATGACTTGAATGACTTTGAATGACTTTTGATAAAAGTTTTAATAAGGCAGGATTACCAAAAAGCAGTATATTTATTTATTTATTTTCAGCGTCAGAAACTGCAAATTGCAGAGGATGAAAACTTGGACCCTCTTGGCGCTCACCCGATGGAAGAATTAGCCGTGGAGGACAGTGGATAAATAATCAACATTACTTTAATCAGCGCTAAAGACTACGCGTTTCAAGGGGTGGGACCCCCTCTTCGTCAGGTCATCTGACGAAGAGGGGGTCCCACCCCTTGAAACACATAGTCTTTAGCGTTGATTAAAGTAATGTTGATTATTTATCCACTGTCCTCCACGGCTAATTCTTCCATCGGGTGAGCGCCAAGAGGGTCCAAGTTTTCATCCTCTGCAATTTGCAGTTTCTAACGCTGATTTCCCGACCACTACTGTGGAACACAGAGACGGGTAGGATCCAGGCTGCTTCCCGACTTTTTACCCTATCATTTGGTTACAAGCATCAATAGGTGTTGTGCTCTAAGCATAACACTCTCAGGTGAGCGGTTATCCTTACTGCTGCTTCCATTTATCTCTGTATCATCGGAGTAACAGCACATGTCCTTTGCGCTTTTGTCTGTTTTATTTCTTTTTCATATTGTACAAGTCTATTTATTTATTTTAACAGTCAAGTATAAATTATATGGTAGTTTTACTCTGCCAGTAAGTACAATTATCATTTATGTACTTTATTTTACGGTTTATTATATTTACACTATAAAAACTATTTTTGATTTATAGAAGTAATGTTTATGCAATGCCATTTTCTGAGAGCGGTAATTATCTTTTTTTTTATGATAATGTTGTGTTTATATTTTTTATTTATTGTTTATTTTTGTTTTTATAACTTTTATTATTATTTTTTTACTGTCCCACTAGGGGACCGGACACTTATAATACATTGCAGTACAAATCTGTACTGCAATGTATTATGCCTGTCAGTGCTACACTGACATTTGTCAGTGTTACACTGACAGGCATAGCAGATCAAACTCTGCCTCTGGCAACCAGAGGCCGTTCGGATGTCTCTGGTTGCCATGGAAACCATTGAGACCCCTGCAATCGCATCATGAAGTCTCGATGGTGCCCGGCAATACACTTCAGCCGGCACAGCTGTGGTGCCGGGAACAAGAATAGATGTATATATATATGTCCATTTGCGGGAAGGGATTAACCCCTTAAGGACACAGCCCATTTTCACCTCTAGGACGCAGCCCTTTTTTGCACATCTGACCACTGTCACTTTAAACATTAATAACTCTGGAATGCTTTTACTTATTAATCTGATTCCGAGAATGTTTTTTCGCGACATATTCTACTTTAACATAGTGGTAAATTTTTGTGGTAACTTGCATCCTTTCTTGGTGAAAAATCCCCAAATTTGATGAAAAAATTGAAAATTTTGCATTTTTCGAACTTTGAAGCTCTCTGCTTGTAAGGAAAATGGATATTCCAAATATTTTTTTTTTGGATTCACATATACAATATGTCTACTTTATATTTTCATAATAAAATTGACAAGTGTTTACTTTTGGAAGACACCAGAGGGCTTCAAAGTTCAGCAGCAATTTTACAATTTTTCACAAAATTTTCAAACTCGCTATTTTTCATGGACCAGTTCAGGTTTGAAGTGGATTTGAAGGGTCTTCATATTAGAAATACCCCATAAATGACCCCATTACAAAAACTGCACCCCCCAAAGTATTCAAAATGACACTCAGTAAGTGTTTTAAACCCTTTAGGTGTTTCACAGGAAAAGCAGCAAAGTGAAGGAGAAAATTCAAAATCTTCATTTTTTACACTTGCATGTTCTTGTAGACCCAATTTTTGAATTTTTACAAGGGGTAAAAGGATAAAATTTATACTTGAATTTGTAGCCCAATTTCTCTCGAGTAAGGACATACCTCATATGTCTATGTAAATTGTTCGGCGGGCGCAGTAGAGGGCTCAGAAGCGAAGGAGCGACAAGGGGATTTTGGAGAGTACGTTTTTCTGAAATGGTTTTTTACTAATAGGGAATTTTTTTCAGTGAAGAAACAAGGATAATTATGTTTATATAGTGTGGAAATGTTAGATGTAAGTCGGCTACCCAGATAGGTGAGCGAAGAATCCTGCCACCTATTGTTTGCTGTCAAGTTCGTGAGCTCTAAATCAGACATATTAATGGGCAAGGCTTCAGTTTTATTATTATTTATCTTGTAACCCGACATGTGGCTATAGGTTTTCAAAATCGAGTGGAGGGATGATAGTGATATTAGTGGATTAGTTAATGTTAATAATACATCATCCGTGAAGAGCGAAACTTTATATTCCTTGTGAACAACTGTAACACCAGCAATATCGGGGCATTTACAAATCAAGGTTGCAAGTGGCTCTATACATAACACAAACAGTAAGGGGGATAAGGGGTAGCCTTGACGTGTACAGTTACAAATGTGTAATTTTGGAGAGGAAGCATGTGGGAGTTTAATTTGGGCTGAGGGAAGGGTATATAATTGTTTAATAGCTGATAGGAATGGGCCAGATAAACCATACGCACCAAGTGTATACTGTTACGCCGAGCGCTCCGGGTCCCTGCTCCTCCCCGGAGCGCTCGCGGCGGTCCTCTCTCTGCAGCGCCCCGGTCAGACCCGCTGACCGGGAGCGCTGCACTGACATTGCCGGCGGGGATGCGATTCGCATTCGCTCGCGAATCGCATCCCAAGTCACTCACCTGTCCCGGCCCCCGGCTGTCATGTCCTGGCGCGCGCGGCTCCGCTCCTTAGGGCGCGCGCGCGCCAGCTCTCTAAGATTTAAAGGGCCAGTGCACCAATGATTGGTGCCTGGCCCAATTAGCCTAATTAGCTTCCACCGGCTCCCTGGCTATATTACCTCACTTCCCCTGCACTTCCTTGCCGGATCTTGTTGCCTTGTGCCAGTGAAAGCGTTTAGTGTTGTCCAAAGCCTGTGTTCCAGATCTTCTGCTATCCACATTGACTACGAACCTTGCCGCCTGCCCCGACCTTCTGCTACGTCTGACCTTGCCTCTGTCTAGTCCTTCTGTCCCACGCCTTCTCAGCAGTCAGCGAGGTTGAGCCGTTGCCGGTGGATATGACCTGGTTGCTACCGCCGCAGCAAGACCATCCCGCTTTGCGGCGGGCTCTGGTGAAAACCAGTAGCAACTTAGAACCAGTCCACCGACACGGTCCACGCCAATCCCTCGCTGACACAGAGGATCCACATCCAGCTAGCCGAATCGTGACATATACATCAGAAATGGCCAGCTTAAGCGATCGAACGCTTTTTCCGCATCTAAGCTTAATAGAAGTCCCGTAGATTTGGACTTATTCAAGATGTCGATGAGGTCAATGGTGTGTCTAGTATTATCTCCAGCCTGCCAACTTGATCCTTATGTATTAAAAAGGGGAGGACATTGCTTAATCTATTGGCTAATATTTTAGTAAAAAAATTTAAATCTGAATTTAGGAGTGAAATGGTGCGTTAACTAGCAAAATCTGAGGAATCTTGTTTGGGGATGACTGTAATATAGGAATCCAGCATAGTGGAGGGAATGGAGGAGCTGTCAAGAAAGGAGTTAAAGAGGGAGAGGAGATGTGGGGATAATATATCAAAATATGATTTATAATATAAGTACGGAAGGCCATCTGGGCCAGGAGATTTACCATTAGGTAATTCTTGTATTGTATCCAAAATTTCATCTCTGGATATCTTACTGTTTAGCATCTGAAGGTCCGAGATCCCAACTCGGGGAAGACCACATGAGTCGAGATAGTTACATAGTTAGTATGGTTGAAAAAAGACATACGTCCATCAAGTCCAACCAGGGAATTGAAGGGAATAAGGGAAAGCGATGTAGTTTTATAATTCTACATAAGCATTAATGTTATTTTGTTCCAGGAATGTATCTAACCCTGTTTTAAAGCTGTTAATTGTTCCTGCTGTGACCAGTTCCTGAGGTAGACCATTCCATAAATTCACAGTCCTCACGGTAAAGAAGGCGTGTCGCCCCTTTAGACTAAACCTTTTCTTCTCCAGACGGAGGGAGTGCCCCCTCGTCCTTTGGGGGGGTTTAACCTGGAACAGTTTTTCTCCATATTTTTTGTATGGGCCATTTATATACTTCTATACGTTTATCATATCCCCCCTTAAACGTCTCTTCTCAAGACTAAACAATTGTAACTCCTTTAATCGCTCCTCATAGCTAAGATGTTCCATGCCCCATATTAGTTTAGTCGCTCGTCTCTGCACCCTTTCAAACTCCGCAGTGTCCCTTTTATGAACAGGCGACCAAAACTGAACAGCATATTCCAGGTGAGGCCGTACCAATGCTTTATAAAGGGGGAGTATTATGTCCCTGTCCCTTGAGTCCATGCCTCTTTTGATACATGACAATATCCTGCTGGCTTTGGAAGCAGCAGCCTGACATTGCATGCTATTCTGTAGTCTGTGATCTACAAGTACACCCAGATCCTTCTCTACCAGTGACTCTGCCAGTTTAATCCCCCCTAAGACATACGACGCATGCAGGTTATTAGTACCCAGATGCATAACTTTACATTTATCCACATTGAACCTCATTTGCCAAGTGGATGCCCAGACACTTAGTCTATCCAAGTCATCTTGTAACTTATGCACATCCTCTATAGACTGTACCGTGCTACAAAGCTTGGTGTCATCTGCAAAGATAGAAACAGAGCTGTTAATACCATCCTCTATATCATTGATAAATAAATTAAACAGCAGCGGGCCCAGTACTGAACCTTGGGGTACACCACTAATAACCGGGGACCAATCAGAGTATGAATCATTCACCACCACTCTCTGGGTACGATCCATGAGCCAGTGTTCAATCCAGTTACAAACTAAAGTTTCCAAGCCCAAGGACCTTAACTTACCTGTCAGACGTCTGTGAGGGACAGTATCAAACGCTTTGGCAAAATCCAGAAACACTATATCCACAGCCATTCCTCTGTCAAGGCTTCTACTCACCTCTTCATAAAAGCAAATTAGATTGGTTTGACAACTTCTATCCTTAGTAAACCCATGCTGGCTATCACTTATAATACTATTATCCCCTATGAATTCCTGTATGTAATCCCTTATAAGTCCTTCAAACAATTTACCCACAATGCACGTTAGACTTAGCGGTCTATAATTGCCTGGCGAAGACCTAGAACCCTTCTTGAAGATTGGCACCACATTTGCCCTGCGCTAGTCCCCTGGCACAATACCAGACACCAGAGAATCTCTAAATATCATGAACAGGGGTACAGATATTACTGAACTTACCTCTCTAAGAACTCTTGGATGTAGTCCATCCGGTCCTGGGGATTTGCTTACATTTATATCACTTAACTTACCTTGTACCATCTCTACATTAAGCCAGTTCAGTACATTATATGATGTGTTACCAGCACTGACCTGGCCAATGTCAGCTCCTTTTTCCATAGTGTATACAGAACTAAAGAACCCATTCAGTAGCTCCGCCTTCTCTTGATCGCCCGTGACAACCTCCCCATTATCATTATTAAGGGGTCCTACATGCTCTGTCCTTGGTTTTTTTGTATTTATATATCTAAAAAAATATTTAGGATTAGTTTTGCTTTCTTTGGCCACCTGTCTCTCATTTAGAATTTTTGCTGTTTTTATTACATTTTTACAGATTTTATTAAGCTCCTTGTACTGTTTAAATGTCATAGCTGACCCATCAGATTTGAATTTTTTGAAGGCTATTTTTTTTGTTGTTTATTGCTCTTTTAACCTCATTTGTCAGCCATGTAGGATTTAGTTTTAATCGTTTATATTTGTTCCCCTTTGGTATATATTTAGCTGTATAGTTATTTAGAGTTGATTTAAAGATGTCCCATTTACCTTCTGTATCAGTATTTGACAACACCTCCCCCCAGTCTATGTCCTGTAGTGCAGCTCTCAGCCCAGGGAAATTTGCCTTTTTAAAGTTATATGTTTTTGCCTTCCACATCTGTCTTTGTTTTCTACATTTTAAGTCAAAAGTAACTATATTGTGGTCGCTATTACCAAGGTTTTCCCGCACAGTTACATTACCAATCAGCTCTGCGTTGTTGGAAATGATCAGATCCAACAAGGCATCACTTCTTGTTGGGTCCTCCACAAACTGGCCCATAAAATTATCCTGCAATAAATTTAGGAATTTTCTCCCCTTTGTAGTTTTAGCCAGCCCCCGGCCCCAATCTATATCTGGATAGCTAAAATCTCCCATTATTACCACTGTACCTGCCCGGGCGGCCCTCTCTATTTGTTTATACAGCCGACCTTCTATCTCTTCAGTGATATTAGGGGGTCTGTAGATTACACCAAATATTATTTTTTCAGTATTTCCCTCCTTTTGTAATTCTACCCACAGTGATTCCACCTCCTCAAAATCATCACACACTATGGCATCGTTCACACTGACTTTCATACCACTTCTTACATACAGACAGACTCCACCACCTTTTCTGTTCATTCTATCCTTGCGAAACAATGTAAACCCCTGCAGATTAACGGCCCAGTCATGCGAGGAGTCCAGCCATGTCTCAGTGACCCCAACTATATCAATATGTTCCTCCATTATCAAGGCTCCCCCATTTTATTTGCTAGGCTTCTGGCATTTGTGAACATACACTTTACATTTCCAAGTTTTACACATATAGTCTCACTAATGGGATTTTCAGAGTTATTGGGGTTAATGTTTTTATTTGAGTTATAAGGGTTAATTGTACTATTTAAGTTATTGGGGCTAATGGGATTTTTTGAGTTATTGGGTCTAACGTTATTATTTAAGTTATTGGGGCTAATGGGATTTTTTGCGTTATTGCGTCTAACGTTGTTATTTAAGTTATTGGGGCTAACAGTATTTCTTGAGTTAATGGGGCTTATTGTAGTTATTGAGTTATTGGGGCTAATGGAATTTTTTGAATTATTGGGATTACAATTTTTCGGGCTACATTTATTTTTACAGCTGGTTTGTAACGCATGGATCTCCTTATACACTGCTCTTAACCTCCCCCCACAGGACTCCTTTCCACCCACCATTATGTCCTGACCCCTCTCTAACCTATCCATCCCACTGTCTGCTTTCTTGCTTTATTATCCTCCCCCCACTCACGTAGTTTAAATACTCTGCCACCCCTTCCAGGATTCTCTCCCCCAGCACAGCGGACCCCCTTCCATTCAGGTGCAAATTATCCGTAGAATAGAGTTTGTACCCCAATGAAAAGTAAGCCCAGTGCACTAAAAACCCAAACCCTTCCCCCTCACACCACGACTTAAGCCATGCATTTAACTCCCTAAGCTCCCGCTGTCTTTCCTGCGATGCGCATGGCACAGGAAGTATTCCAGAGAACACAACCTTAGAGGTCCTTCCCTTCAGCTTGGCACCTAGTTCCTTGTAATTATTCTTCAAGGACCTCCACCTACCATGTATTCTGTCATTGGTTCCCACATGGACCACGACAGCTGGGTCATCCCCAGCCCCCCCTAGTAATTTGTCCACCCTTTCCACCACATGCCGAACCCTGGCAGGGAGACAGCAAACCATTCGGTTGAGGTGGTCTTGGCGACAAATTATTCTATCCGTCTTCCTGATAATAGAATCCCCTACCACAACTAACTGTCTTGGCCTACCTGCGTTACCATCCCCCACACTACTAGTTGAGCTGTTCCCCCGGCTGTTAGGGAGACCAGTATCCACTAGGGTTGCCATCTCTGATACTGAGGCCCTCGCATCATCGCCCAACTTGGCAATTTTACTTGGGAGATCAGATCCTTGCCCCCTTTCCAGTCCCTCTAACTACATTAACCCAGCTCCCTACTTGGGCCTCCTGGCTAGTTTCTCTAACCTCCATTTCTACCCCACTAACTGCTTGCTCTGGAAGATTGTCAATCGCCCTCAATGTTGCATTTTGCTCCTCTAGATCTCTAATACGAGCTTCCAGGTGGGCAACATGCTCACATTTGTCACAGCAGTATTCACCCTGAAGCTGCTGCTCCAGAGATGTATACATGTGGCACAATGTGCACTGAAGAAAACCTCCAATCCTGCTGTCCATATCCTTGGTGACAAACAGCTGTTATTAACTATTAAGAAAAATTACTTTTATCAAGGGAGTGTAATACGTACAGTTACAGTGGGTCCTGCTTACAACTCCTGCTTTTTAAACTTCTGCTTATAAAACTTCTCAGATGTAACACTTAATAATACAACACTTTAGAATACAGACCCAGCTTCAGTGAGACTCAGAGCTCCCCACGTTTACTGTCTCTCATAGTCTGATCAAGTGGGAGATCTGAAGGAAGGTTATAAAGGTCTGTGTAGAACTCATGAAAGGATTTAGCTTTTTGTTCTGGATCGTATACAATCCGGCCTTCTGAGTTTTTAATTGAGAGAGAGTTTTGAGAGACAAGCAGGGATTGTGCTTTATTTGCTTTAGCATAATAAGTATGTTTTGTGTATATTAACAATTTTTCCACATTTCCAACCTCCAAATCCTTCAAACCATTCCTTAACAAAACTAATGCTTTGAGAATCGTCAAGGAGGGTTTGTCTACCATACGATGTTCTAGCACTAATAATTTTTCTTTAGTGCAGAATAATCTTTCAGGGCGTTCCGTTTAATACGGGAAGATAAGGAGATACAACTGCCCCCTGTCGCCTTCAATAATCAATGTGGTAGGAAATGAAGATGTTACGCCTAGCGCTCCGGGTCCCCGCTCCTCCCCGGAGCGCTCACGGCGTCTTTCTCCCTGCAGCTCCCCGGTCAGTCCCGCTGACCGGGAGCGCTGCTCTGTCATGGCCGTTGGGGATGCGATTCGCACAGCGGGACGCGCCCGCTCGCGAATCGCATCCCAGGTCACTTACCCGTTCCCGTCCCCTGCTGTCATGTGCTGGCGCGCGTGGCTCCGCTCTCTAGGGCGCGCGCGCGCCAGCTCCCTGAGACTTAAAGGGCCAGTGCACCAATGATTGGTGCCTGGCCCAATTAGCTTAATTGGCTCCCACCTGTTCCCTGGCTATATCTGAGCTCCTCCCTTGCACTCCCTTGCCGGATCTTGTTGCCCTTGTGCCTAGTGAAAGCGTTTTGTGTGTCTAAAGCCTGTGTACCAGAACTTCTGCTATCCACCCTGACTACGAACCTTGCCGCCTGCCCCCGACCTTCTGCTACGTCCGACCTTGCTTCTGTCTACTCCCTTGTACCTCGCCTATCATCAGCAGTCAGAGAGGTGAGCCGTTGCTAGTGGATACGACCTGGTCACTACCGCCGCAGCAAGACCATCCCGCTTTGCGGCGGGCTCTGGTGAAAACCAGTAGTGACTTAGAACCGGTCCACTAGCGCGGTCCTCGCCAATCCCTCTCTGACACAGAGGATCCACTACCTGCCAGCCGGCATCGTGACAGTAGATCCGGCCATGGATCCCGCTGAGGTCCCTCTGCCTTATATCTCTGATATCACCACGGTGGTCGCCCAGCAATCCCGACAGATCGCCCATCTAACCCACCAGCTGTCGGAAATGTCCACCATTGTGCACCAACTTCAGTCGCAACTTCAGCAGCAATCATCTCCTCCGCCAGCTCCTGCACCCCTTCCGCAGCGAGTGGCCACTCCTAGCCTCCGCCTGTCCTTGCCGGACAAATTTAATGGGGACTCTAAGTTTTGCCGTGGCTTTCTTTTGCAATGTTCCCTGCACATGGAGATGATGTCGGACCAGTTTCCTACTGAAAGGTCTAAGGTGGCTTTCGTAGTCAGCCTTCTGTCTGGAAAAGCCCTGTCATGGGCCACACCGCTCTGGGACCGCAATGACCCCGTCACTGCCTCTGTACACTCCTTCTTCTCGGAAATTCGAAGTGTCTTTGAGGAACCTGCCCGAGCCTCTTCTGCTGAGACTGCCCTGCTGAACCTGGTCCAGGGTAATTCTTCCGTTGGCGAGTACGCCATACAATTCCGTACTCTTGCTTCTGAACTATCCTGGAATAATGAGGCCCTCTGCGCGACCTTTAAAAAAGGCCTATCCAGCAACATTAAAGATGTTCTGGCCGCACGAGAAACTCCTGCTAACCTGCATGAACTCATTCATCTAGCCACTCGCATTGACATGCGTTTTTCTGAGAGACATCAAGAGCTCCGCCAGGAAAAAGACTTAGATCTCTGGACACCTCTCCCACAGTCTCCCCTGCAATCTGCGCCTAGGCCTCCCGCCGAGGAAGCCATGCAAGTGGATCGGTCTCGCCTGACCCTGGAAGAGAGGAATCGCCGTAAGGAAGAGAATCTTTGTCTGTACTGTGCCAGTACCGCACATTTTTTGGTGGATTGCCCTATCCGTCCTCCACGCCTGGGAAACGCACGCTCGCACCCAGCCCTCGTGGGTGTGGCGTCTCTTGATGCTAAGTCGGCTTCTCCACGTCTCACGGTGCCTGTACGGATTTCTACTTCAGCCAGCTCTTCCCTCTCAGCCGTGGCCTGCCTGGACTCTGGTGCCTCTGGGAATTTTATTCGGGAGTCCTTGGTGAATAAATTCCGCATTCCGGTGACCCGTCTTGTCAAGCCACTCCACATTTCCGCGGTCAACGGAGCCAGGTTGGATTGCACCGTGCGTTTCCGCACGGAGCCCCTCCTAATGTGCATCGGACCTCATCACGAGAAAATCGAATTTTTGGTCCTTCCCAATTGCACTTCCGAAATTCTCCTTGGACTACCCTGGCTTCTACACCATTCCCCAACCCTGGACTGGTCCACTGGGGAGATCAAGAGTTGGGGTCCCTCTTGTTCCAAGGACTGCCTTCAACCGGTTCCCAGTACTCCCTGCCGTGACCCTGTGGTTCCTCCTGTATCCGGTCCCCCTAAGGTCGTTAAGGACTCTGCCTGCCACAGGAAATGCCTCTCCCCCCCTCCCAGTCCCATCAGGCAAGCCTCTGTGTCCCCTCATGGCTCCCGTCCTTGTGTCTTCCTGCCCCGTGCCAAGCTTCACCCTCTGCCCTCCCTCCCCATTCCTACTCCTGCTGTACTGCCTGCCATTGAGGAAACCATCCATTCCTTCCCGGTGTCCTCATCCCAGGGGAGGCAGTCACCGGACAAAAAAAAGGGGAGACCTAAGGGGGGGGGTACTGTTACGCCTAGCGCTCCGGGTCCCCGCTCCTCCCCGGAGCGCTCACGGCGTCTTTCTCCCTGCAGCTCCCCGGTCAGTCCCGCTGACCGGGAGCGCTGCTCTGTCATGGCCGTTGGGGATGCGATTCGCACAGCGGGACGCGCCCGCTCGCGAATCGCATCCCAGGTCACTTACCCGTTCCCGTCCCCTGCTGTCATGTGCTGGCGCGCGCGGCTCCGCTCTCTAGGGCGCGCGCGCGCCAGCTCCCTGAGACTTAAAGGGCCAGTGCACCAATGATTGGTGCCTGGCCCAATTAGCTTAATTGGCTCCCACCTGTTCCCTGGCTATATCTGAGCTCCTCCCTTGCACTCCCTTGCCGGATCTTGTTGCCCTTGTGCCTAGTGAAAGCGTTTTGTGTGTCTAAAGCCTGTGTACCAGAACTTCTGCTATCCACCCTGACTACGAACCTTGCCGCCTGCCCCCGACCTTCTGCTACGTCCGACCTTGCTTCTGTCTACTCCCTTGTACCTCGCCTATCATCAGCAGTCAGAGAGGTGAGCCGTTGCTAGTGGATACGACCTGGTCACTACCGCCGCAGCAAGACCATCCCGCTTTGCGGCGGGCTCTGGTGAAAACCAGTAGTGACTTAGAACCGGTCCACTAGCGCGGTCCTCGCCAATCCCTCTCTGACACAGAGGATCCACTACCTGCCAGCCGGCATCGTGACAGAAGAGTTTAGTTTTGTGAAGACTCTATTCAAGAATGGTATCTGAGATACTTTCGGGGGGTACAGATTACAAATTGTGATGGGAGTGTTGGAGAGTTTGCCGGAAACTATAATAAATCTACCATCAGTATCTGCATAGGTGGAGGATATCTGTAATGGACAGTCGCGGGAGATCAATATAGCGATCCCCCCTCTCTTCCTATCCTTAGTAGCCACATAAACTTCTGGGTAATGTCTAAAGGCGAATTTGAATAAACAGGATTCATCGTGGTGAGTCTCCTGAATTAGTGCTATGTCAACTTTTTTTGGTCTTTAACTGCTTTAAAAGAAGGGGTCTTTTGATGTCGAAATTCAGACCCTTGACATTAATTGACATTAGACACACCATGATGAAGACCGGAAGAAAGTGTCAGAAATAGTGTGATAAATCCTTATGAATAAAAATAGTGTGATAAATCCTTATAAAGTCATTCATAGAGAGGATGAACTTGGACGAGTGCAGCTTGGAGTATGGATCTCGATGGTAAGGAGTGGATGTCTTGTCCCATGCACTTGGGAACAGGAGGAGAGTGTCAGACCACGCGGGGGAAGGGAGAGAAAAAGAGAACATTATACAAAGCAAGAATAAAAATAAAAGGCATAACCACAAATCTAGGATAAAGAAAAATGTATTTAAAAAAAAGGCAATACAACCCAACTGATACAAGGGATATGTCCCTTGAAGAAGAGGATTCACTAGTTCCTACTCACACCTGAAGCTACTCTAGCCTGAGGGAGTGAGATGATTCCTCAATTATGGGGAAAAGAGGTGGAGTATCCGGAGGGAAAAAACTTAGCCCAAAAGAAAGCTTACGTTTGGGTAACCGAATCTCACTGCTCACTGATAAATAAAGAAGACCTAAAATCTAAGAAAAAAGTAACGTACATGGTAACAATCTAAATTAGTTTCAGGAATATCGTCTATAATACGGTTCAAAAATAAAGCCTATGACTATATGTTAGCCCTGTAATATAAACAACCTATAGCATTATTTATATTTATATTCTACATCTATTCTGACCTAAGATAAAGACTCAGCTGATGACAGTTAAAATTTATCGACCCTGACATAAGCAAAATGGCAGAGAAAAAAAAACCAGTATGTTAAGAGGTGAACATCTCAGGTAAACGGATCTTCTCTCGGTGATCTGCGGCATGATGGAGTATGTTCTTGCGGAGGACGTTTCTTGTGACCGGTGGCTTTCGTACTACCACACAGATTTTCATATGAAAAGGGGAGTTGATAAAAAAAAGAAGACAGAGACAAGGTCATTCAATCTAACAAATATAAAGTTTGCTACACCCTGTCGACCCGCCACCCCAACCTCAGCGGGCCCCTCCCCCCGCCCGCTTATGGTCACTAGCGAATCGGCACCGCACTTCTAACAAATCTGCCTAATGTTTTCACCTTACTGGAGGTCTGTGACTGTATTCTGAAGACTCCGTGCTATGACTGATCCCTGGACTGTTCATGAATCTCAATTAGTGACTGGATCCTATTTAGAAGCTGTTGAATCCGGATTGACTCTGTCTACCTGTTGCAGTGGGGGTGCAGCCGGATAGTTGTGCCTTACTTACTCCAGACTAGGGGCGAGGAAGAATGACTGGTCATGGTCAGCGCAGGCCCGTCTTTCCACACCTGAACTCTGTTTCTTGATTTTTTGGTTGTTTGTTCTGTTTGTTTTTTGTTTGTCCCTTTCTTGTTTTGACCAGGTAAATTGGTATAGGTAAACTCCCTGCATTGTCTGTTATAGGTTTTATTGGCGCTGTAGGTGCTTATGGTAGCTTAGTGACTCCCACCCACCATATATTTCATATTTATAGCATTTCCCTCTGTCACCATGTGTAAATTGATAACTCATAATGTCAGGGGCTTTAATTCCCCTGTAAAGAGAGGGAAACCTTTTAAGACTTATGTGAGACTGTGCTCTGACGTATTATGTTTACAGGAGACGCATTACACGCCAACTTCCTTCCCTAGGTATTTTCATAGATCATTTAAATGTGTTTATATGTCTACTTACCACACCAAGAGCAGAGGGGTCTGTCAGGATTCGGCTAGCTGGAGGTGGATCCTCTGTGCCAGAGAGGGATTGGCGTGGACCGTGTCGGTGGACCGGTTCTAAGTTGCTACTGGTATTCACCAGAGCCCGCCGCAAAGCGGGATGGTCTTGCAGCGGCGGTAGCAACCAGGTCGTATCCACCGGCAACAGCTCAACCTCTCTGACTGCTGAGATGAGCGCAGTACAAGGGAGTAGACAAGAGCAAGGTCGGACGTAGCAGAAGGTCAGGGCAGGCAGCAAGGATCGTAGTCAGGGGCAACGGCAGGAGGTCTGGAACACAGGCTAGGAACACACAAGGAAACGCTTTCACTGGCACAATGGCAACAAGATCCAGCGAGGGAGTGCAGGGGAAGTGAGGTATAAGATTAGGCCTGCTGCGCCAATCAGTGGCACAGTGGCCCTTTAAATCGCAGAGACCCGGCGCGCGCACCCTAAGGAGCGGGGCCGCGCGCGCCGGGACAACACAGACGGGGAACGAGTCAGGTACGGGAGCCGAGATGCGCATCGCGAGCGGGCGCGTCCCGCATCGCGAATCGCATCCCGGCTGGGAGTAATATCGCTGTTACGCCGAGCGCTCCGGGTCCCCGCTCCTCCCCAGAGCGCTCGCTACACTCTCGCTACTGCAGCGCTCCGGTCAGATCCACTGACCCGGTGCGCTGCGATTCCGCCTCCAGCCGGGATGCGATTCGCGATGCGGGTGGCGCCCGCTCGCGATGCGCACCCCGGCTCCCGTACCTGACTCGCTCTCCGTCGGTCCTGTCCCGGCGCGCGCGGCCCCGCTCCCTAGGGCGCGCGCGCGCCGGGTCTCTGCGATTTAAAGGGCCACTGCGCCGCTGATTGGCGCAAGTGGTTCTAATTAGTGTGTTCACCTGTGCACTCCCTATGTATACCTCACTTCCCCTGCACTCCCTCGCCGGATCTTGTTGCCATTGTGCCAGTGAAAGCGTTTCCTTGTGTGTTCCTAGCCTGTGTTCCAGACCTCCTGCCGTTGCCCCTGACTACGATCCTTGCTGCCTGCCCCGACCTTCTGCTACGTCCGACCTTGCTTCTGTCTACTCCCTTGTACCGCGCCTATCTTCAGCAGTCAGAGAGGTTGAGCCGTTGCTAGTGGATACGACCTGGTCACTACCGCCGCAGCAAGACCATCCCGCTTTGCGGCGGGCTCTGGTGAATACCAGTAGTGACTTAGAACCGGTCCACTAGCACGGTCCACGCCAATCCCTCTCTGGCACAGAGGATCCACCTCCTGCCAGCCGGCATCGTGACAGTAGATCCGGCCATGGATCCCGCTGAAGTACCTCTGCCAGTTGTCGCCGACCTCACCACGGTGGTCGCCCAGCAGTCACAACAGATAGCGCAACAAGGCCACCAGCTGTCTCAACTGACCGTGATGCTACAGCAGCTACTACCACAGCTTCAGCAATCATCTCCTCCGCCAGCTCCTGCACCTCCTCCGCAGCGAGTGGCCGCTTCAGGCCTACGACTATCCTTGCCGGATAAATTTGATGGGGACTCTAAATTTTGCCGTGGCTTTCTTTCTCAATGTTCCCTGCACTTGGAGATGATGTCGGACCAGTTTCCTACTGAAAGGTCTAAGGTGGCTTTCGTAGTCAGCCTTCTGTCTGGAAAAGCTCTGTCATGGGCCACACCGCTCTGGGACCGCAATGACCCCGTCACTGCCTCTGTACACTCCTTCTTCTCGGAAATTCGAAGTGTCTTTGAGGAACCTGCCCGAGCCTCTTCTGCTGAGACTGCCCTGTTGAACCTGGTCCAGGGTAATTCTTCCGTTGGCGAGTACGCCGTACAATTCCGTACTCTTGCTTCAGAACTATCCTGGAATAATGAGGCCCTCTGCGCGACCTTTAAAAAAGGCCTATCCAGCAACATTAAAGATGTTCTGGCCGCACGAGAAATCCCTGCTAACCTACATGAACTCATTCATCTAGCCACTCGCATTGACATGCGTTTTTCCGAAAGGCGTCAGGAGCTCCGCCAGGATATGGACTTTGTTCGCACGAGGCGTTTTTTCTCCCCGGCTCCTCTCTCCTCTGGTCCCCTGCAATCCGTTCCTGTGCCTCCCGCCGTGGAGGCTATGCAGGTCGACCGGTCTCGCCTGACACCTCAAGAGAGGACACGACGCCGCATGGAGAATCTCTGCCTGTACTGTGCCGGTACCGAACACTTCCTGAAGGATTGTCCTATCCGTCCTCCCCGCCTGGAAAGACGTACGCTGACTCCGAACAAAGGTGAGACAGTCCTTGATGTCAACTCTGCTTCTCCACGCCTTACTGTGCCTGTGTGGATATCTGCCTCTACCTTCTCCTTCTCTACTATGGCATTCTTGGATTCCGGATCTGCAGGAAATTTTATTCTGGCCTCTCTCATCAACAGGTTCAACATCCCGGTGACCAGTCTCGCCAGACCCCTCTACATCAATTGTGTTAACAATGAAAGATTGGACTGTACCATACGTTTCCGCACGGAGCCCCTCCTAATGTGCATCGGACCTCATCACGAAAAAATTGAGTTTTTGGTCCTCCCCAATTGTACTTCCGAAATTCTCCTTGGACTACCCTGGCTTCAACACCATTCCCCAACCCTGGATTGGTCCACTGGGGAGATCAAGAGTTGGGGTACCTCTTGTTTCAAGGACTGCCTTAAACCGGTTCCCAGTACTCCTTGCCGTGACCCTGTGGTTTCCCCTGTAACCGGTCTCCCTAAGGCCTATATGGACTTTGCGGATGTATTTTGCAAAAAACAAGCCGAGACTCTACCTCCTCACAGGCCTTATGACTGTCCTATTGACCTCCTCCCGGGCACTACTCCACCCCGGGGCAGAATTTATCCTCTCTCCGCCCCAGAGACTCTTGCTATGTCTGAGTACATCCAGGAAAATTTAAAAAAGGGCTTTATCCGCAAATCCTCCTCTCCTGCCGGAGCCGGATTTTTCTTTGTGTCCAAAAAAGATGGCTCCCTACGTCCTTGCATTGACTACCGTGGTCTTAATAAAATCACGGTAAAGAACCGCTACCCTCTACCTCTTATCTCTGAACTCTTTGATCGCCTCCAAGGTGCCCACATCTTTACCAAACTGGACTTAAGAGGTGCTTATAATCTCATCCGCATCAGAGAGGGGGATGAATGGAAAACGGCATTTAACACTAGAGATGGACACTTTGAGTATCTGGTCATGCCCTTTGGCCTGTGCAACGCCCCTGCCGTCTTCCAAGACTTTGTTAATGAAATTTTTCGTGATCTCTTATATTCCTGTGTTGTTGTGTATCTGGACGATATCCTGATTTTTTCTGCTAACCTAGAAGAACACCGCCAGCATGTTCGCATGGTTCTTCAGAGACTTCGTGACAATCAACTTTATGCCAAGATGGAGAAATGTCTATTTGAATGTCAATCTCTTCCTTTCCTAGGATACTTGGTCTCTGGCCAGGGACTACAAATGGATCCAGACAAACTCTCTGCCGTCTTAGATTGGCCACGCCCCTCCGGACTCCGTGCTATCCAACGTTTTTTGGGGTTCGCCAATTATTACAGACAATTTATTCCACATTTTTCCACCATTGTGGCTCCTATCATGGCTTTAACCAAAAAGAATGCCAATCCTAAGTCATGGCCTCCTCAAGCGGAAGACGCCTTTAAACAGCTCAAGTCTGCCTTTTCTTCTGCTCCCGTGCTCTCCAGACCTGACCCATCTAAACCCTTCCTATTGGAGGTAGATGCCTCCTCAGTAGGAGCGGGAGCGGTCCTTCTACAAAAAAATTCTTCCGGGCATGCTGTTACTTGTGGTTTTTTTTCTAGGACCTTCTCTCCGGCGGAGAGGAACTACTCCATCGGGGATCGAGAGCTACTAGCCATTAAATTAGCACTTCAGGAATGGAGGCATCTGCTGGAGGGATCAAGATTTCCAGTTATTATTTACACCGATCACAAGAATCTCTCCTATCTCCAGTCTGCCCAACGGCTGAATCCTCGCCAGGCCAGGTGGTCTCTGTTCTTTGCCCGATTTAATTTTGAAATTCACTTTCGGCCTGCCGATAAGAACATTAGGGCCGATGCTCTCTCTCGTTCCTCGGATGCCTCAGAAGTAGAGCTCTCTCCGCAACACATCATTCCTCCTGACTGCCTGATCTCCACTTCTCCAGCCTCCATCAGGCAAACTCCTCCAGGGAAGACCTTCGTCACTCCACGCCAACGCCTCGGAATCCTCAAATGGGGTCACTCCTCCCATCTCGCAGGCCATGCGGGCATCAAGAAATCCGTGCAACTCATCTCTCGTTTCTATTGGTGGCCGACTCTGGAGACGGATGTTGTTGATTTTGTGCGGGCCTGCACTGTCTGTGCCCGGGATAAGACTCCTCGCCAGAAGCCCGCTGGTCTTCTTCATCCTCTGCCTGTCCCCGAACAGCCTTGGTCTCTGATTGGTATGGACTTTATTACAGACTTACCCCCATCCCGTGGCAACACTGTTGTTTGGGTGGTCGTTGATCGATTCTCCAAGATGGCACATTTCATCCCTCTTCCTGGTCTTCCTTCTGCGCCTCAGTTGGCAAAACAATTTTTTGTACACATTTTTCGTCTTCACGGGTTGCCCACGCAGATCGTCTCGGATAGAGGCGTCCAATTCGTGTCAAAATTCTGGAGGGCTCTCTGTAAACAACTCAAGATTAAATTAAACTTTTCTTCTGCTTATCATCCTCAATCCAATGGGCAAGTAGAAAGAATTAACCAGGTCCTGGGTGATTATTTACGGCATTTTGTTTCCTCCCGCCAGGATGACTGGGCAGATCTTCTACCATGGGCCGAATTCTCGTATAACTTCAGAGTTTCTGAATCTTCTTCCAAATCCCCATTTTTCGTGGTGTACGGCCGTCACCCTCTTCCCCCCCTCCCTACTCCCTTGCCCTCTGGTTTGCCCGCTGTGGATGAAATAACTCGTGATCTTTCCACCATATGGAAAGAGACCCAAAATTCTCTCTTACAGGCTTCATCGCGCATGAAGAAGTTTGCTGATAAGAAAAGAAGAGCTCCCCCCATTTTTTCTCCAGGAGACAAGGTATGGCTCTCCGCTAAATATGTCCGCTTCCGTGTTCCTAGCTACAAATTGGGACCACGCTATCTTGGTCCTTTCAAAATTTTGTGCCAGATTAATCCTGTCTCTTACAAACTTCTTCTTCCTCCTTCTCTTCGTATTCCTAATGCCTTTCACGTTTCTCTTCTTAAACCACTCATCATCAACCGTTTCTCTCCCAAACTTGTTTCTCCCACTCCTGTTTCCGGCTCCTCGGACATCTTCTCAGTAAAGGAGATACTGGCCTCCAAGAAGGTCAGAGGGAAAACCTTTTTTTTGGTCGATTGGGAGGGCTGTGGTCCTGAAGAGAGATCCTGGGAACCTGAGGACAATATCCTAGACAAAAGTCTGCTCCTCAGGTTCTCAGGCTCTAAGAAGAGGGGGAGACCCAAGGGGGGGGGGGGGGTACTGTTACGCCGAGCGCTCCGGGTCCCCGCTCCTCCCCGGAGCGCTCGCTACACTCTCGCTACTGCAGCGCTCCGGTCAGATCCACTGACCCGGTGCGCTGCGATTCCGCCTCCAGCCGGGATGCGATTCGCGATGCGGGTGGCGCCCGCTCGCGATGCGCACCCCGGCTCCCGTACCTGACTCGCTCTCCGTCGGTCCTGTCCCGGTGCTCGCGGCCCCGCTCCCTAGGGCGCGCGCGCCGGGTCTCTGCGATTTAAAGGGCCACTGCGCCGCTGATTGGCGCAAGTGGTTCTAATTAGTGTGTTCACCTGTGCACTCCCTATGTATACCTCACTTCCCCTGCACTCCCTCGCCGGATCTTGTTGCCATTGTGCCAGTGAAAGCGTTTCCTTGTGTGTTCCTAGCCTGTGTTCCAGACCTCCTGCCGTTGCCCCTGACTACGATCCTTGCTGCCTGCCCCGACCTTCTGCTACGTCCGACCTTGCTTCTGTCTACTCCCTTGTACCGCGCCTATCTTCAGCAGTCAGAGAGGTTGAGCCGTTGCTAGTGGATACGACCTGGTCACTACCGCCGCAGCAAGACCATCCCGCTTTGCGGCGGGCTCTGGTGAATACCAGTAGTGACTTAGAACCGGTCCACTAGCACGGTCCACGCCAATCCCTCTCTGGCACAGAGGATCCACCTCCTGCCAGCCGGCATCGTGACAATCGCAGCGCACTCGATCAGCAGGTCTGCCCGGGGTGCTGCGAATGAGAGAATGCTGCGAGCGCACCGGGGAGGAGCGGGGACCCGGAGCGCTCGGCGTAACAGGGTCATTACCCTACTACATGATGCCTTTCCTTTTTTGTGTGGAATCTACCCTAATTGATCCTGACATGTGATTTTGTGTGGGACACTAGATGAAATGTATTGTGAATTCCTATGCTCCTGTTGATTCTCCTATTTCATTTTTCAGCTGTTGACTTTAACTTTGTGGTCCACAGTACCCTGGATCGTTCTCACACTGCCCCGCTCCGTAGATCGGGGATCCAACAGTATCAGGTACTTCAACTTTTTGCTGATAGTAACTTAGCAGATGTCTGGAGGGAACACAATGGCCAAACACGGGGGTACACTTATTATTCACCTTCGCAACACGCCTACACGCGCATAGATTGGATTCTTGCTAACACCCCTTTACTTCCCGAACTCTTATATGCCAGACATGTCCCCTCCTCTTGGTCGGATCATGATTTGGTTTTGGCAGCTTTTCATTTCGTAGGTAGCGCAACGGTACCCTTTAGGTGGAGACTCAATGAGTCCCTGCTCACGATGCCACATGTAATATCCCAGCTAGAGGCGGATCTATCTTCCAATTTTTTATCTAATGCTTGCTCCATGACTGAGCCATGTTGGACATGGACCATAAAGCTTATATGAGAAGCCGCATTATTTCTCTGGCTTCGGGAATTAAAAAGGATAGGTCTGCCTCTAGATTGTCTCTGGAAGCTAAACTGACTAGACTGAGCTTTGCACACTAACAATCCCCATCACTTTATCTTTACAAAGCTGTCAGTGACACAAGAGCACAACTAGATGCCTTTCTCTCATGCGAGGTGAGCCTTGCTCCCATGCAGGACTCCTCCACAGGACTATCCTATTTGGGAATTCGACTTACACCTACCCTGTCCTCCCTCTATAGTGCAAATTACACTCCCTTATACTGTTCTCTGAGAGCTGATCTCACAAAATGGAATTACCCTTATATCTCTTGTCATTAGAATGGTGTTATTGCCACGCCTGTTATATTTATTTCGGACCCTCCCCATACCTGCCCTAAAGAAGGACATTCTTTCACTACAGAAGGATATCTTTGAATACATATGTTCCTACACACGACCTAGGATTGGACGGGCCACTATGCATCTTCATAGGAGGGTGGGGGGTCTCTCAGTACCAAATTTACTTAAATATTACTATGCAGCTCGTATAGCACAACTTGCGCTGATTAATGTGAAGAGGGGAGCTCCCAGGTGGGTTGGTCTGGAGGAGTCCTTAGTCACATCCTACTAGTTAGCTGCCCTTATGTCGTCCACATCACCTATATCTACTCTTCTTCCCTCCTCAGCACAAGTCACCTTATATGCTCTTTCTCTCTGGCGTCAGGTTTGTTTAAAATTTTCTCTGCAATCTGTTCCTTCTCCTCTTCTTCCTCATCTACATAATCAATCTTTTTCTCCAGGATTAATGCCCTCTTCTTTCCTTTGGTGGCAGTAGCATTATATTTTCAGCTTGAATGACCTATTGGCTAGTTACTCCCTGGCCGCACTGTACCAACGCCACACCATACCCTTGCGGAAACATCTTAGGGCCTTAGGGTTTTATGCCACACAGCTACATCAAGGCACACAAATTTTCCCCACACCATTTGAACGACATATGTTGTACTCTTCAGATATGCCAGGCTTACTTTCATATTTATATGCACATTTTAATTCTCCACCTAAGGACGTGAAAGGAGTGTTGCACTACTATTGGTAAAGGCAGCTGGCAGGTATCTCTTGTTGACACCTAGCTACGGATATTGCACCGTTCCTATAGGGTGCCTACACTCCTTCATACCATCTACCCTCTCGTTTCCCCACTGTGCTATCGTGAATGCGGGGCTAGGGGCACACTGTCCCACATTTGGTGGAGCTGTCCTATAGTAGCAGGATTGTGGAGATGGGTACTAGATATGCTGTCATCTATTCTCTCCTGCCAAGTACTATGTACCCCGTCCTACTGTCTCCTAAGCGACAAACCACCTAGAATGCAGTTTCGTCCATTTACACTTTCTCAATATATCCTGCTTGCCACACGCATTCATATTGCTTCTCAATGGCGGAAACCAGACCTGCATTTTGCGAGCGTAGTGGAGAGGGTTAACTCTATTATGTTGAACAAAAAATTGTCTACTGTTAGGGAAGATCAATTGGACTGTTTAAATCTAGTTTGGGAACCTTGGTTCTCTTCATCGTATTGTCCTGATATGCGCCATAGTTTCTCTCTGTATTGATCCTGTGTCCTCTCTGTTGGGTGGTAATTATACTTTACGTTACCTATACTATGTATGTATGATGGGATATACTAATGGATTTTAAATTGTACTTGGATGTTCTGGTTATTGTTTGGTCTACGGACCAGTTATTTTATACATTTTTTGTACTACTGATGTATTCACTGTGCATTTCAATAAAGCTTCTCTGTTTGATGGTTAAATATAAAGTTTGCTTTGGAAAGTGGAACATGGTAAAACCCCTTTAAGGATCCTCTCTTCAAATCTTCAAAGTGACTAAAAATCATATCTACTGAATGAGTATTGTACTTTACAGTGCATACTACGGGCAACAGGGCAGGGTGACTAGCACAGAGCAGAGATTGATGGATGAGATAACTATCTGAGCAAACCGGTATTTCAGAAATAATGTATTTTTTTTTCTAATCATATACAATTGTATGTTCATTCATTTCTTTTAACTTGTCCACACTTTAGACCTTGTAATTGTTTTCTCATTTGGTTATTGTTTGGTACATTTTGAACTTTTATCTTTTAAGAAATTATCTCTTTGAAGGGAGTTTATTAGCAGTTTGTGCCTTCAAGACTGCTAACAGGTCCACCCAGACTTTGAGGAATGGAGTCCAACCATACCTGAAAAAACAACAAAAAAAAAACTGTTTACTGTGTCAGCTGCCTTGTGGTGCTCAGGAGTTGGGCTTTACTTGTTCAGTGGACAGTGCTCCCTGTATTAACAGCTTTCTGGCCCACTAAGCTATGATCAAATTAGAAGTATCATGTATAAAAAGGATAGGGAATAAGTTTTAGATCGCGTGAGATCTGTCTGCTGGGACCCCTCGCGATCTCCTGCACTGGACCATGTATCTCTATGGGAGAGTCAGAGATAGCCGAAGGTGACGGCCCGGAGATTGTGGGGGTCCCAGCAGCCGGACACATGTGATCAGACATCTTATGCCCTATTGTTTGGATAGGGGATAAGATGTCTAGGGGCAGAGTACTCTTTTAATAAGAGAAACTACATACTGGGGGGGAACTAGATAGAGGGGGAGCCTACCTACTAGAGAAGCTGTATATTGGGGAGACCTACCTAACAACTGGAACATCAGGGACCTGGAGCATTAGAACAGCAGCTGTTGAGTATCCAGGGAGGGGAGAATTAAATTTTTTTTATTTTTACACCATCCCCAGCCATATTGGCCCTCATTTACTATTCTAAACCCGACTTCTTTTGTCGGGTTTTTTTGGCGCATCTTTGTCTGCGACATGTCGCAGACATCGTGCGCCAGTCTGCGACACGATGCAACATTTTTTCCCGACTGACCCGATGTGGATTCTCCCAAACCCGAAAAAGGGGCGTAACCCGACATTTCTGAGCTTTCCCACGTATTTATAAAGGTTTCCAACCTGAATTTGTTGAATTGTTGTGGATTTTTTCCCGACAACTCAGAGGAGTTGGAAACCAAAACCCACGTGCGACAAACAGGATGCAACATAATAATAAATACCAGGGGGAAAAAGCAGTCGGGTAAGAAAGCAAGATAGACTTACAACCCGATTTTCTAAGTAAATGAGGGCCATTATCTTTGTTAAATATACCTGGAGAATTCCTTTAACATGAAAAAAACTCACATATTTTTTTGGAAGAAAGTTTACTTCGTTATTTCAATATCCCCATCCAATGTAACAACTTCTGTTTAGTACCCCTGAAATGCGGGCAGGTTTGTGCATTGTAATCTCCCACAATTCTTTGCATCTCTCCTCTGTATTCTGTGCAGTGACAGCTTTTACACATTAACAGAGGAACAAGCATGTACCCAGCTGATAATACAGGGGGTGATATGCATTCAATGCATCTATATAGCAGTGTAGGGCATGAACATTACCATTGGCAACTTCTTTTACAGACATAACAGAGACTGGAAGATTGAATAACTTTGTAATGGTGCATTTGGTAAAAGTCATTTAAATTACCTCTGGCATTTTTTTTTAGAAGATCTATCAAGTGGTAATACCACCTCAAAGACAATTTGCAAAGTTCCTTCATTTGGACAATAATTTTAGCCTATAATTCCCCTGTTCTCTTACCAGCCACCAAGCTCAGCTTATTGAGTCCTTGATTATTTTTCTACTTTAATTGTTTCTTTTATAAAAATGATGACTGATTTTTCAGCTTGGGACACAATTTTACAGCTGATATAGAGATATGATCCACAGAAAATGTTAAGTAACTGTTTACATTTTTTTTAATTACATATCTTGTATTAATGAATTACAGCCTTTATTATAGTCTGGCTTGTTACGCCGAGCGCTCCGGGTCCCCGCTCCTCCCCGGAGTGCTCACAGCGTTCTCCTGTTCGCAGTGCCCCGGTCAGACCTGCTGACCGGGTGTGCTGCGATAATGTCCCCAGCCGGGATGCGATTCGCGATGCGGGACGCGCCCGCTCGCGATGCGCATTCCGACCCGCTTACCAGACTCGTTCCCCGTCTGTGCTGTCCTGGCGCGCGCGGCCCCGCTCCCTAGGGTGTGCGCGCGCCGGGTCTTTGCGATTTAAAGGGCCGGTGCGCTACTGATTGGCGCATGGGTTTTAATCAGTACCTTCACCTGTGCACTTCCCTATTAATACCTCACTTCCCCTGCACTTCCTTGCCGGATCTTGTTGCCATTGTGCCAGTGAAAGCGTTTCCTTGTGTGTTCCTAGCCTGTGTTCCAGACCTCCTGCCGTTGCCCCTGACTACGATCCTTGCTGCCTGCCCTGACCTTCTGCTACGTCCGACCCTGCTCTTGTCTACTCCCTTGTACCGCGCCTATCTCAGCAGTCAGAGAGGTTGAGCCGTTGCCGGTGGATACGACCTGGTTGCTACCGCCGCTGCAAGATCCTCCCGCTTTGCGGCGGGCACTGGTGAAAACCAGTAGCAACTTAGAACCGGTCCACCGACACGGTCCACGCCAATCCCTCTCTGGCACAGAGGATCCACCTCCAGCCTGCCGAATCGTGACAGTAGATCCGGCCATGGATCCCGCTGAGGTCCCGCTGCCAGTTGTCGCTGACCTCACCACGGTGGTCGCCCAGCAGTCGCAACAGATAGTGCAACAAGGCCACCAGCTGTCTCAACTGACCGTGATGCTACAGCAGCTTCTACCACAGCTTCAGCAACCATCTCCTCCGCCAGCTCCTGCACCTCCTCCGCAGCGAGTGGCCGCATCCAGCCTCCTTTTATCTTTGCCGGACAAATTTGATGGGGACTCTAAATTTTGCCGTGGTTTTCTCTCACAATGTTCCCTACATTTGGAGATGATGTCGGACCAATTTCCAACTGAAAGGTCAAAGGTGGCTTTCGTGGTCAGCCTTCTGTCTGGGAAAGCCCTGTCATGGGCCACACCGCTCTGGGACCGCAATGATCCTGTCACTGCCTCTGTACACACTTTCTTCACTGAGATTCGAAGTGTCTTCGAGGAACGAGCCCGAGCCTCTTCTGCCGAGACTGCCCTGCTGAACCTGGTCCAGGGTAATTCTTCTGTTGGCGAGTACGCCATCCAATTCCGTACTCTCGCCTCCGAATTGTTCTGGAATAACGAGGCCTTCTGCGCGACCTTCAAAAAAGGCCTATCCAGTAACATCAAAGATGTGCTGGCCGCACGAGAAATCCCTGCTAACCTGCATGAACTTATTCATCTGGCCACCCGCATTGACATGCGTTTTTCCGAAAGGCGCCAGGAGTTCCGCCAGGATATGGACTTTGTTCGCACGAGGCGGTTTCTCTCCCCGGCTCCTCTCTCCTCTGGTCCACTGCAATCCGTTCCTGTGCCTTCCGCCGTGGAGGCTATGCAAGTTGACCGGTCTCGCTTGACACCTCAAGAGAGGACACGCCGCCGCATGGAGAACCTTTGCCTGTACTGTGCCAGTACCGAACACTTCTTGAAGGATTGTCCTATCCGACCTCCACGTCAGGAAAGACGCACTCCGACTCCGCCCAAAGGTGAGACAGCTCTAGGTGTGAACTCTGCTTCTCCACGTCTTACTGTGCCTGTGCGGATTTCTTCTTCTACCTTCTCCTTCTCAGCTGTGGCCTTCTTGGATTCCGGATCTGCAGGAAATTTTATTTTGGCCTCTTTCGTCAACAGGTTCAACATCCCGGTGACCAGTCTCGCCAGACCCCTCTACATCGCCTCTGTTAATAATGAAAGATTGGACTGTACTGTGCGTTACCGCACGGAACCCCTCTTAATGTGCATTGGACCTCATCACGAAAAGATTGAATTCCTGGTCCTCTCTAACTGCACTTCGGAAATTCTTCTTGAACTACCTTGGCTTCAACGCCATTCCCCAACCCTCGATTGGTCCACCGGGGAGATCAAGAACTGGGGTACTACTTGCCACAAGAACTGTCTTATGTCTGCTCCCAGTACTGTCAGTCAAAACCCTATGGCTCCTCCAATACCAGGTCTCCCCAAGGCCTATCTGGACTATGCTGATGTTTTTTGCAAAAAACAAACAGAAACTTTGCCTCCTCACAAGCCTTATGACTGCCCTATTGACCTCCTCCCTGGTACTACTCCACCCCAGGGCAGAATCTATCCTCTGTCCGCTCCGGAAACACAAGCCATGTCGGAGTACATCCAAGAGAATTTAAAAAAGGGGGTTTATCCGCAAGTCTTCCTCCCCTGCCGGAGCTGGATTTTTCTTCGTTTCCCAAAAAGACGGCTCCTTACGACCTTGCATTGATTACCGCGGTCTTAATAAAATCACTGTAAAAAAACGCTATCCCCTACCTCTTATCTCGGAACTCTTTGACCGCCTACGTGGCGCCAACATCTTTACCAAACTGGACTTAAGAGGTGCATATAATCTCATCCGCATCAGGGAAGGGGACGAGTGGAGGACCGCGTTTAACACCAGAGATGGACACTTTGAATATCTGGTTATGCCTTTTGGGCTTTGCAACGCCCCTGCCGCCGTCTTCCAAGACTTTGTAAATGAAATTTTTCGTGATCTTCTATATACCTGTGTTGTGGTCTACCTGGACGATATTTTGATTTTTTCTTCTAACCTAGAAGAACACCGCCGGCATGTCCGCTTGGTTCTTCAGAGACTTCGGGGCAATCAATTATATGCCAAAATGGAAAAATGTCTCTTTGAATGTCAATCTCTTCCCTTCCTAGGATACTTAGTCTATGGCCAGGGACTCCAAATGGACCCGGATAAACTATCAGCCGTATTGGATTGGCCACGCCCCTCCGGACTCCGTGCTATCCAACGTTTCTTGGGGTTTGCCAATTATTACAGACAATTTATTCCACATTTTTCCACTATTGTGGCCCCAATCGTGGCCCTAACCAAGAAAAACGCCAACCCTAAGTCCTTGCCTCCTCAAGCGGAAGAGGCGTTCAATCCTCTCAAAACTGCCTTTTCTTCTGCTCCCGTACTCTCCAGACCTGACCTGTCTAAACCCTTCTCACTAGAGGTAGACGCCTCCTCGGTGGGAGCTGGAGCGGTACTCCTACAGAAAAGTTCTTCCGGACATGCTGTTACTTGTGGTTTCTTTTCTAGGACCTTCTCTCCGGCGGAGAAAAACGACTCCATTGGTGATCGAGAACTACTGGCCATAAAATTGGCGCTTGAGGAATGGAGGCACCTGCTGGAGGGATCCAAATACCCAGTTATTATATACACTGATCACAAGAATCTCTCTTATCTTCAGTCTGCCCAACGGCTGAACCCTCGCCAGGCTAGGTGGTCGTTGTTCTTTGCCCGTTTTAACTTTGAAATTCATTTTCGCCCCGCTGACAAGAACATTAGGGCTGACGCTCTCTCTCGTTCATCGGATGCCTCTGAAATGGAAGCTTCCCCGCAACACATTATTCCTCCGGACTGTCTGATCTCCACTTCTCCAGCTTCTATCAGACAAACTCCTCCAGGGAAGACCTTCGTCTCTCCACGCCAGCGCCTCAGGATTCTCAGGTGGGGACACTCCTCACACCTCGCAGGCCATGCTGGCATCAAAAAATCCGTCCAGCTCATCTCTCGTTTTTATTGGTGGCCTACTCTGGAAGCTGATGTTGCTGATTTTGTGCGGGCTTGTACAGTCTGTGCCCGGGACAAGACCCCTTGCCAGAAGCCTGCTGGTCTCCTCCATCCTTTGCCTGTTCCTGAGCGACCATGGTCTCAGATTGGTATGGACTTTATTACTGACTTACCTTTATCCCATGGCAACACAGTTATTTGGGTGGTCGTTGATCGGTTCTCCAAGATGGCACACTTCATCCCTCTTCCAGGTCTTCCTTCTGCGCCTCAGTTGGCGAAACAATTTTTTGTGCACATTTTTCGCCTTCATGGGCTTCCTACGCATATCGTCTCGGATAGAGGCGTTCAATTTGTGTCGAAATTCTGGAGGGCTCTCTGTAATCAACTTAAAATCAAATTAAACTTCTCATTTTCTTATCATCCCCAATCCAATGGGCAAGTGGAAAGAATTAATCAGGTTCTTGGTGACTATTTGCGACATATTGTTTCCTCCCACCAGGATGACTGGGCCGATCTTCTACCATGGGCCGAATTCTCGTACAATTTCAGAGTCTCTGAGTGTTCCGCTAAATCCCCATTTTTTGTGGTGTACGGCCGTCACCCTCTTCCCCCCCTTCCCACTCCCATGCCTTCTGGTTTGCCCGCTGTTGATGAGGTGACTTGGGACTTCTCCACCATCTGGAAAGAAACTCAAAAATCTCTCCTACAGGCCTCATCCTGGATGAAGAGACATGCCGATAAAAAAAGAACAACTCCCCCTGTTTTTTCTCCCGGAGACAAAGCATGGCTCTCCGCCAAGTATGTCCGCTTTCGTGTCCCCAGTTATAAACTGGGACCACGTTATCTTGGTCCTTTTAAAATCAAATGCCAAATCAACCCTCCTACAAACTCCTTCTTCCTCCTTCTCTCTGTATTCCCAATGCTTTTCATGTCTCTCTCCTTAAACCACTCATCCTTAACCGCTTATCTCCTAAGGTCGTTGCTCCTACTCCTGTTTCCGGGTCCTCTGACATCTTCTCGGTGAAAGAAATTCTGGCATCCAAGACGGTCAGAGGTAAGAAAAAAATTCTTGTAGATTGGGAGAATTGCGGTCCAGAGGAGAGGTCATGGGAACCCGAGGACAAAATCCTTGACAAGAACCTTATCCACAAATTCTCAGGTTCTAAAAAGAGGGGGAGACCCTAGGGGGGGGGTACTGTTGCGCCGAGCGCTCCGGGGGTCCCCGCTCCTCCCCGGAGCGCTCACAGCGTTCTCCTGTTCGCAGCGCCCCGGTCAGACCTGCTGACCGGGTGTGCTGCGATAATGTCCCCAGCCGGGATGCGATTCGCGGTGGGGGACGTGCCCGCTCGCGATGCGCATTCCGACCCGCTTACCAGACTCGTTCCCCGTCTGTGCTGTCCCGGCGCGCGCGGCCCCGCTCCCTAGGGCGCGCGCGCGCCGGGTCTTTGCGATTTAAAGGGCCGGTGCACCACTGATTGGCGCATGGGTTTTAATCAGTACCTTCACCTGTGCACTTCACTATTAATACCTCACTTCCCCTGCACTTCCTTGCCGGATCTTGTTGCCATTGTGCCAGTGAAAGCGTTTCCTTGTGTGTTCCTAGCCTGTGTTCCAGACCTCCTGCCGTTGCCCCTGACTACGATCCTTGCTGCCTGCCCTGACCTTCTGCTACGTCCGACCCTGCTCTTGTCTACTCCCTTGTACCGCGCCTATCTCAGCAGTCAGAGAGGTTGAGCCGTTGCCAGTGGATACGACCTGGTTGCTACCGCCGCTGCAAGACCATCCCGCTTTGCGGCGGGCTCTGGTGAAAACCAGTAGCAACTTAGAACCAGTCCACCGACAGGGTCCACGCCAATCCCTCTCTGGCACAGAGGATCCACCTCCAGCCTGCCGAATCGTGACACGGCTGCATACTGATAATCTTACCGTTTGCTTTTGAAAACAACAGATCTTTGGGTAAAGACACTTCCCAGAATCAAAGTTGCCAACCATAAATTTTTTTGGGCAACTTCATAAGCACATTGAATAACCATAATGATAAGGATCATACAGTGATGAACTGCAATGATAAAAATAAAGTATACCTTATTTGAATAATATGGATAGAAGTTGTCAAACCAATCTAATTTGCTTTTATGAAGAGGTGAGTAGAAGCCTTGACAGAGGAATGGCTGTGGATATAATGTTTCTGGATTTTGCCAAAGCGTTTGATACTGTCCCTCACAGACGTCTGTCAGGTAAGTTAAGGTCCTTGGGCTTGGAAACTTTAGTTTGTAACTGGATTGAACACTGGCTCATGGATCGTACCCAGAGAGTGGTGGTCAATGATTCGTACTCTGATTGGTCCCCAGTTATTAGTGGTGGACCCCAAGGTTCAGTACTGGGCCCACTGCTACATAGTTACATAGTTACATAGTTACATAGTTAGTATGGTTGAAAAAAGACATACGTCCATCAAGTCCAACCAGGGGATTGAAGGGAAGGATGTAAGGGGATAAGGGAAAGGGATGTAGTTTTATAATTCTGCATAAGCTTTAATGTTATTTTGTTCCAGGAATGTATCTAACCCTGTTTTAAAGCTGTTAATTGTTCCTGCTGTGACCAGTTCCTGAGGTAGACCGTTCCATAAATTCACAGTCCTCACGGTAAAGAATGCGTGCCGCCCCTTTAGACTAAACCTTTTCTTCTCCAGACGGAGGGAGTGCCCCCTCGTCCTTTGGGGGGGTTTAACCTGGAACAGTTTTTCTCCATATTTTTTGTATGGGCCATTAATATACTTATATACGTTTATCATATCCCCCCTTAAACGTCTCTTCTCAAGACTAAACAATTGTAACTCCTTTAATCGCTCCTCATAGCTAAGATGTTCCATGCCCCATATTAGTTTAGTCGCGCGTCTCTGCACCCTTTCCAACTCTGCAGTGTCCCTTTTATGAACAGGCGACCAAAACTGAACAGCATATTCCAGGTGAGGCCGAGCATATTCCAGGTGCTGTTTAATTTATTTATCAATGATATAGAGGATGGTATTAACAGCTCTGTTTCTATCTTTGCAGAGGACACCAAGCTTTGTAGCACGGTACAGTCTATAGAGGATGTGCATAAGTTACAAGATGACTTGGATAGACTAAGTGTCTGGGCATCCACTTGGCAAATGAGGTTCAATGTGGATAAATGTAAAGTTATGCATCTGGGTACTAATAACCTGCATGCGTCGTATGTCTTAGGGGGGATTAAACTGGCAGAGTCACTGGTAGAGAAGGATCTGGGTGTACTTGTAGATCACAGACTACAGAATAGCATGCAATGTCAGGCTGCTGCTTCCAAAGCCGGCAGGATATTGTCATGTATAAAAAGAGGCATGGACTCAAGGGACAGGGACATAATACTCCCCCTTTATAAAGCATTGGTACGGCCTCACCTGGAATATGCTGTTCAGTTTTGGTCGCTTGTTCATAAAAGGTACACTGCGGAGTTGGAAAGGGTGCAGAGATGCGCGACTAAACTAATATGGGGCATGGAACATCTTAGCTATGAGGAGCGATTAAAGGAGTTACAATTGTTTAGTCTTGAGAAGAGACGTTTAAGGGGGGATATGATAAACGTATATAAGTATATAAATGGCCCTTACAAAAAATATGGAGAAAAACTGTTCCAGGTTAAACCCCCCAAAGGACGAGGGGGCACTCCCTCCGTCTGGAGAAGAAAAGGTTTAGTCTAAAGGGGCGACACGCCTTCTTTACCGTGAGGACTGTGAATTTATGGAACGGCCTACCTCAGGAACTGGTCACAGCAGGAACAATTAACAGCTTTAAAACAGGGTTAGATACATTCCTGGAACAAAATAACATTAATGCTTATGCAGAACTATAAAACTACATCCCTTTCCCTTATCCCCTTACACCCTTCCCTTGAATTCCCTGGTTGGACTTGATGGACGTATGTCTTTTTTCAACCATACTAACTATGTAACTATGGTTTTAGGTATAAGGACATAATAAAAAAAAACATTTGGAGGGACATTTATCATCGTTGCTTTGGTAAGCGATATGCAGCGCCTAGATATGTTCCCCCCACAGCGCTATCATAAGCCCCCGGCAGTGCTATAAATGAAAAGTATTATACAGCAGCGCATCTGACCAACGCGATGCACTGCTGAAAGAATACTTGTCATTCATAATGCTGCAGCGGCATCTGTATATAGATGCGCTGCAGGGGTCAGACATATATCCATTGGCCCCCACAGCGCTTCTATAATCAAATGCCTTCGAAGCCCTATGAATAAAAAGTATTCTTTCAGCAGCGCATCGCGCCGGCCAGATACACTGCTGTTAGAATTTTTTTCATTCATAGCGCTGCGAAGGCATATGATTATAGAAGCGCTGTGGGGGCCAGACATATGGATATAGGTCTGACCCCTGCAGCGCATCTATATACAGATGCCGCTGCAGCGCTATGAATGACAAGTATTCTTTCAGCAGCACATCGAGCCGGCCAGATGCGCTGCTGTAGAATACTTTTTATTCATAGCGCTGCCTAGGGCTTATGATATATGCATTGCAAGGGGAACATATCTAAATGTGCTGTGGGGGGAACATATATAAATGCGCTGCGGGGGGGACATATATAAATGCGCTGCGGGGGGGACATATATAAATGCGCTGCAGGGGCAAGATATATAGAAGCGCCGTGGGGGCCAGATATTTTACCCCCCAGCGATTCTATATATCTTTCCCCAGTGCAGCACTTCTATTTGAAAACCCCGCCGGGAGCCATGAATGGCTCCTCAGCACCGGCCATTCAAGGCTCCCAGCATTGAATTTAAAAATGAAAATAAATACATCGTACATCGCAGGGAAGTGGAGCATGCTGCCTGCTCCCCTGTTTAATAACTTCTAATCGCATCGGGTCTCAGAAGTGAGACCCAGTGCGATCAATCCCTCAGCCCCTGTACTACAACCAGCCACCGGGAGATTCCCGCAGCCGGGGAATTACTACTCCCATCATGGAAACAAGTCTGTTCCATGATGGGAGTAGTAGTAGTCCCTCAGCACTGCAGGAGTCTGCTGATGTCACCTCCTCTGAGCATGCTCATAAGTAATAATGGATATGAACCAGGTGCAAATGGATGACATGAAGGCTCATCCGTTTGCCATACACTTCAATGTTAAAAATAATGGCCGTTAATTTACCCGTTTCTTGTGAAGGAAGAAAAATTTGTGCATGTGCCATTTTTTTTCCGTCACAACTAGCATCCATTATTCATGACGGGCTATAACAGGTCATAACGGATTATCAAAAAATCACATAGACTTGAATGGGATTTTGTAACGGACATTTAACCAACAGACCTGACAGAATAACTGTGCAGGTAAAAGGATACCTGGGAAATAGTGATCATAATATAATACATTATAGCTTGTTCTTCAATAAGGGAATCTCTCGAGGGGCCACAAAAACAATGAACTTTAGGAAGGCAAAGTTTGATAAGCTCAGAGAAGCCCTTAACAATATAAAATGGGATATTGTCCTCATAAACAGGAATACTGAGACTAAATGGGAGACTTTTAAAGATATCTTAAATTATCACTGTAATAAATATATACCTTATGGGAATAAAAGGGTCAGAAATAAAAGAAAACCAATATGGATGAATAAAAACATTAAAGGGGCAATAAATGACAAAAATAAAGCATTTAAAATACTAAAACAGGACAGCAGTGAAGAAGCATTAAAAAGCTTAAAATATGTAAAATATGTAAAAAACAAATAAAAGCAGCAAAAATAAATTCAGAAAGACTCATTGCCAAAGAGAGTAAAACTAACCCCAAAATGTTCTTTAAGTATATTAATAGCAAAAAGGTCAAAAATGAAAGTGTGGGCCCCTTAAAAAATGATGAGGAAGAAATTATAAACGGGGATGAGGAAAAAGTAAATATATTAAACAAATTCTTCTCCACTGTATTCACCGAGAAAAATGAAATGCCAGGTGAAATACAGTGTGATAAGGTAAAATCCCCAGTACAGGTCACCTGTCTAACCCAGGAAGAAGTACAGTGCCGCCTACAGAAATTAAAACAGACAAATCACCAGGTCTGGATGGCATTCACCCCCGTGTTCTAAAGGAATTAAGTAATGTTATAGACAGACCCCTATTTTTAATATTCCGGGACTCTATAGCAACAGGGACTGTTCCCCTGGACTGGCGCATAGCAAATGTGGTACCAATATTTAAAAAGGGAACAAAAGGTGACCCCGGGAATTATAGACCTGTTAGTTTAACCTATGTTGTATGTAAATTGTTTGAGGGTTTCCTAAGAGATGCTATTTTGGAATATCTTGATACAAATAAATGTATGACTCCATATCAGCATGGCTTTATGAGGGATCGGTCCTGTCAAACTAACCTGATCAGCTTCTATGAGGAGGTGAGCTCCAGACTGGACCAGGGGGAATCTCTGGATGTCGTATACCTGGATTTTTCAAAAGCATTTGATACGGTGCCACATAAAAGGTTGGTGCATAAAATGAGAAGGATCAGGCTGGGGGACAATGTGTGTAAGTGGGTAAGTAACTGGCTCAGTGATAGGAAACAGAGGGTGGTTATTAATGGTACTTATTCTGATTGGGTGACTGTTACTAGTGGGGTACCACAGGTACCAGGTTCTGTTTAATATATTTATTAATGACCTTGTTGAGGAGTTGAATAGTAAAGTAACAATCTTTGCAGATGATACTAAACTCTGTAAAGCGGTAAACACAAGAGAGGACAGTGCACTGTTACAACTGGATCTGTATAGGTTAGAGGTTTGGGCTGGGAAGTGGCAAATGAGATTCAACACTGATAAATGTAAGGTTATGCACATGGTGTGGAAAAATTCGGGCTGGGATTATGTATTAAATGGGAGAACACTTGGGACGACTGACACAGAAAAGGACTTAGGAGTCTTAATTAACAGTAAATTTAGCTGTAGTGACCAGTGTCGGGCAGCTGCTGCCAAGGCTAATAAAATCATGGGGTGCATCAATAGGGGCATAGATGCCCACGACAAGGAAATAATTCTACCGCTGTACAAATCACTAGTCAGACCACACATGGAATAATGTGTACAGTACTGGGCACCAGTGTACAAGAAAGATATAGTGGAGCTGGAGAGGGTTCAAAGACAGGCAACCAGGGTAATACGGGGAATGGGAGGACTACAGTACACAGAAAGATTATCAGAATTAGGGTTATTTAGTTTAGAAAAAAGAAGGCTTAGGGGCGACCTAATAACTATGTATAAATATATCAGGGGGCCATACAGAGATCTCTCCCATGATCTATTTATATCCAGGACTGTATCTATAACAAGGGGGCATCCTCTACAAAGAAGGTTCCTACACCAGCACAGATGGGGGTTCTTTACTGTAAGAGCAGTGAGACTGTTGAATTCTCTCCCGGAGGAGGTGGTCATGGTGAACTCTGTAAAAGAGTTCAAAACGGGTCTGGATGCATTTTTGGAGAGTAATAACATCGCTGGTTATGTATACTAGATTTATAGGGACAGAAGGTTGATCCAGGGATTTCTTCTGACTGCCATATTTGGAGTCGGGAAGGAATTTTTACCTCAAGTATGAGGGTTTTTTGCCTTCCTCTGGATCAACACAGTAGGGACTCAGTAGGGATATAGGTTGAACTTGATGTACTCTGGTCTTTTTTCAACTTCATGAACTATGTTAATATGTTACATCCGTTTTAAAAACTTTTCTAACGGACGTTTATAATGAATTTTTTACTGATGAATTTTATAGTGTGAAAGGGGCCTTAGTAGTGGAAGCTGTCTTATAGACAGAATCCATTACTAAGCCGGGGCTTAGCGTTACCCCCCAAAAACAGCTAGTGCTAACCCCCAATTATTATCCCGGTACCCACTGCCACAGGGGTACCAGGAAGAGCCGGTACCAACAGGCCTGGAGTGTCAAAAATGGCGCTCCTGGGCCTAGGCGGTAACAGGCTGGTGTTATTTAGGCTGGGGAGGGCTGGTAACAATGGTCCTCACCCACCCTGGTAATGTCAGGTTGTTACTGCTTGGTGGTATCTGGCTGAGAATCAAAATAGGGGGAACTCCACACGTTTTTTCATAAATAATTAAATAATAAAAAAAAACGCATAGGGTTCCCCCCTATTTTTAATTCTCAGCCAGATACCAACCAAGCAGCAACAGCCTGATATTACCAGGGTGGGCGAGGACCATTGTTACTGGCCCTCCCCAGCCTAAATAACGCCAGCCTGTTACCGCCTATTGGTACCAGGTCTTCCTGACATCCCTGTGGTGGTGAGTACCAGGGTAATAACTGGCGCTAGCTGTTTTTGGGGCTAACCCTAAGCCCTGGCTTAGTACTGGATTCCGTCTATAAGACAGCTTCCACTACTAAGCCTGTAAAGAAAAAAAAACAACACTTTTAATAAAACTTTTATTCCAAAAAACACTCCCCCACAAGCCCGCGTTAGCCATTTTATTAACATGAAACACACACAAAAAAAAACAACGCTGGTCATCGATGTAGTCCACCGAATCCGAAGTAGTGCGAAGAAGAAGAAAAACCACAGAAAATAGGTTAGCACATTTATCCTCACTGTAAGGGCATGCTGGGAGTTGTAGTCATGCGACGGCAGGCTGGTGGGAGATGTGCAGGCAGGTGACCTACAGTCTGGATCGGCAGCTGCAGTGTGCGATATCCACATACAGGATTGAGGATCTATACTATGAAAATAATGCGCTTAAGGGGGGTTGTTATAAGACGATTCTATGGACAGTTTATGGGTCGGTCACACATTCAGGGACTTTTCTGTAGGTGGAATATGTGATTTTTGGGTCATCTATGTCTTTTGACTAGTGAATTCAAGATGTTTTGTCTATTGAGTGATGTTTCGCATTAAGGGATGACCTTTATATCTGGATACCCTTATTGGAGTATTCTGCATTTAATTTGAATTGCAGAGCAATAATATGATACGGACTATCCGATTTCTTTGTTCATAAGGTGGATTTTATCTGTTTCCTCTATTCTCATTTTTCAAATATCCTAGACTAATATACTAATCCTGGGAGGACTAAAAGTTGTTCAGCCCAAGGAACTACAAGCAATCTGCCCAGCATTTCCATGTGATCTGTGTGAAGTGCTAAGTGTAGTTTCAACATCCGTCTTGTGTCTAATTTGTTTATCCTCTGCGCTATGTATTATCTATTTAATGTATGCTTTGTTGTCTGTTAATGTATTTTTCCCCTTTCTTGTATATCATTTTTGATCCCCTGATGAACCGTTGTATAATATCAGATATAGGGTGAAACGCGTTGGGATTTGCGGGTGTTTACATCAGAAGAACTGTTTGTTAACTCAGTATATCTTCACCTGAAGAGTTATATATTATTCTATGGTATTTTTGATAATTGTGTAATAGGGTTTTAATGCTGTTTACAATAAAGTGATATTTTAGCTATTTTGTGATTTGGTTTTTGGGTGACAAGCAAGCCAGAGCTCACACATATCCTGCTACCTGTGCCGCACAACTACAACTACCAGCATGCCCTTGCAGTAAGGACATGCTGGGAGTTGTAGTCATGAAGCACGGACAGAAGATGCTTGTCACCTGCCCCCGCCACACGGCTACAACTCCCAACATGCCCTTACTGCAAGGGCATGCTGGTAGATGTAGTCGTGTGGCGGATGCGGGTGACAAGCACCTCTCCGGCCCCAGGAATACAACTCCCAGCATGTCCTTACTGCAAGGGCATGCTGGGAGTTGTAGTCATGGGGCGGGTGACGACACATCTCCTGCCCCATGACTACAACTCCCAGCATATCCTTACGGCAAGGGCATGCTGGGAGTTGTAGTCATGGGGCGGGTGACACATCTCCCGCCCACAACAAAGGACAACTATAAAGACATAATAAGTCAACTTAAAAGTTAAGTAATCTTATAAGCACCTTTTGTTACTTATCCTGTACAAATCCTGACCTGTATTATAGTATGTTCCCCCCTAACAGATTTCTGTGGTGTTAAAAAAAAAATAATAATAATAAGCACTTAAGCAGAAAATACACAGGGTACATCTCACAAATATGCTTTTGACTTGATAAAGGAAGGACTTCCAAAAACTTGTTACAAAATAATGTTAGACCAATAAATAAGGTACCATAAGATTCTGCAACATTCTACAATTTTGCATCTGCACCTCTGATATAAACAAAAAAGACAAAATGTAGAATCTTACAATACTCATTGTAACAAATTGTAATAACATTTTGTAAAATTTTCCCATAGATTCCTGATTGGAATCCAAAAATCCCTATGTTCCCATATATTAATATTATCAGTGATCCCACAAGCCTTATTAGAAAGGTGCTCAAATATAACAAAATAAAGACAAATGAAGAAAATACACTCTCTTAAAAATACACTCAGCTCGGGCCAGTTGTATAGGTTTTTTAACCCTGTGATTATGGGGAGTTATACTTCTCTCTTGTTATTGTTTTTAAAGAAGCATGCCTGCAGTTACATGCTCTTTCATTTACTGGCCTCCACTTGTGCGATTAAAAAAGTCCCTGCTCTGCCCCCCTCGACATGTTTCGCTACAAAGTAGCTTTATCAAGAGGTAGCGGGCATGCATCTTGATAAAGCTACTTTGTGCTTCTAAATGCTTCTTTAAAAACAATAACAAGAGAGGAATATAACTCCCCATAATCACAGGGTTAAAAAACCTATACAACTGGCCCGAGCTGAGTGTATTTTTAAGAGAGTGTATTTTCTTCATTTGTCTTTATTTTGTTATATTTGAGCACCTTTCTAATAAAGCTTGTGGGATCACTGATAATATTAATATATGGGAACATAGGGATTTTTGGATTCCAATCAGGAATCTATGGGAAAATATTGAATGACCCCTCCATATATTGGTCTGTATTGGGAACATTTTGTAAAAACTGCATAAAAGTCATGGTTGTGGTAAAAAAAAAAATACTAAACATGGTAATCAGAGAGCACATGTCCTCTTTCATTGGTAAGTGAGACTAGAACAGGGAGAAACATTCCCCTATCACCCCCTGGGGGCACTGGAAGGCTGCACTGGAGGACAGACCACAGTAACTGGTTAAAGTGCAGATTGTAGGGATGTGCAAATAGCACTGCCACGTATAAGGTGCAAGGATTATTAAATAAGGTGCAAATTTATTGTAAACATGTAACGCATTTCAGGGACAGTCCGCCCCTTTCATCAGACATGCTAAACATGGTCAAGAACATCAGATAAATAAACACATCAATGCACATGACTGGAAGTGACATCACAATCAGAACAAAGGAAAAATAAGAATAAATAGAAAAATAGAAAGCAAAAGCAGTCCATCATATTCCACTTAGCTTTGTGTTGTTCTCTCAATGGTCTCGTTCAGACCAAGGGGCCACAAAGAATTAACCTTAAAAATCCAGAACGATTCACGGTTAACAAGTCTCTGATACCGATCGGGACATCTATCAGGTATGCTCTCTAAAACACACAGCTTAATACAATCCTGATTGTCATTATGTTCAGTGGCCATATGTCGCGATAACCTCTGTAAGGGAAACCTTTTGCTCATGTTGTGTCTATACTTATTCATGCGGGCACGTAATGATTGAATTGTACGGCCTATATATTGCAGCCCACAGATACAGGTTATTAAATAAACAACATATGAGGAGGAACAATCAAAATGTCCCTTTAGTATAAATTTCTCACCTGTTGAGTGAGGCTTTATACAATTGACTGCAGGGACCGATATCCATGAACAGCATAAGCAGCGGGTTTTCCCACAACGAAAAGTACCTGGTACATCCAAAATAGCAGTGTTCTCAGTATTTTCAATATTATATTCATTATTGTTAATATCCTTTAGACAGCTAGAGGCAAGATGGTTGCGAAGGGTTTTAGCACGTGTAAATGTTAGGCCTGTTTTTTTTTTGGTAGGATTTTATTCAATATTGGATCCATGTACACAATTGGCCATTGCTTATTAAAAATGTCTCTAAATTTTTTGTGTGGCACAATTAAAAGTAGTTATAAAATTTAATTTACATTTTTTCCTCATCTATTACGTTCTGTTTTTTATTATATTTTATTGATTCCGTTTGTTGGAGGGCACCAGCTTTCATGTAGGCATTTTTCAGTATTTTTGGGGGGGTATTTCTTCTCTCTAAAACGATTATATAAAATTTTAGATTGTTCTTTATATTCCAATAACGTGCTACAATTTTTCCTAATCGTCTAGATTTTTTTTAATATTATTTATTTTTGGTGATTTATAGATTATCTGTTTTTTATTTACAGAGGCAGCTTTAAAGGGGTTATCCACCATAAGGTGATTTTAGTACGTACCTGGCAGACAGTAATGGACATGCTTAGGAAGGATCTGCGCTTGTCTTCGGGCTAAATGGCTATGTTGTGAGATTACCATAACACTGTGGCTAGCTTTTTGTGAACTGGTATTTCCTGTTTGAGTTTTTCTTTTCTCCCTACAAATTCCATAATTCCTTTGTCCTCCCTCCCACACATCAGCCACCCCACCCATTGAAACATAAATGAGCTGCATCCATTCAAAAGACCTGTGGTTTTCAATCAGGGTGCCTAAATCTGTTGCATTAGTTGCAGACTGATCTCTCTCCCACCCAACGATCCCTCCACCCATTGAAGCAGACAGGCTCCCTGTCATCAGTTGACTAGTGACTCAGGTCTCGGCCACATTGCAACCTGGGAAAAATCTGAGACAACAGTCATTTTGTATGCTGGTAAAAATAAATATTGTGGTTAAAATCACAGAAGAATTGTGAGAAAACCATCACACACAGGTACAGACACTATATTATTAACTACACTAACAATAAAGCCCCTGTAGCATAGTCAAATAATAGACCATAGTAACTAACAGGCTGAGATCTTTCTTCTTGCTGTTTCTTGTAGCTGAACCCCTCCGTTACATCGAGGCAGAAACAGGAAGCAAAACTTTTCACGCTGCTCCACAACAATGTCAACATTACACCAACTGTAAACTTTTAAAGAGCGTATGTCTCATGTAGCTAGCAATGCAACATGGGCCACAGCGAAGTAAACATTCCCATTTTACAGGTAGCATAACAGAAAACAAGTTTGAATGACACAGAAACCATTTGCTGATAAGAAGTCAATTGTCCAATGGTAGCTGCTGTGGAAGATCAGAAAATTACCTATGTACTAAAGTTTGTATAGGACTACTGTGGTGGCTGCGCTACTGATGGCCACTTCTGCTGCAACAACCCAGTTCTATACCAGAGGGGTCATGTCATGTGGTCTTCCACTGCAGCTGGTTACCTTTTCAATTAATCACCATTGTAAATCTTTAGGGTCCCCTGTTTACCATGTGCTATTTATAATACCATTTACCTGTGTGCTAGAGGTGCCTTGGCCCGGGCGCAACTATTATCTTTGTACCCCTTTAGTTAATCCCCTGCCAACCCAGCTCTTCCAAAACAAACTTTAACTTACCTTCGTCCTCCGTTTCCCCGTTGCTAATGAACCGGCCTCACTGTTCTCCGCTGATCTTGCTGCTTCCTGGTGTTGGGACGTCTCAGAGCCTTCAGCCTATCACCGGCCGCAGCAATGTGCTGCCTCGGCCGATGATAGGCTGAGCCCATTGTCATGTAAAGAGCCGGCCGGCTTCTTACATGACAGTGGGCTCAGCCTATCATCGGCCGAGGCGGGACATCGCTGCGGCCGGTGATAGGCTGAAGGCTCTGTGACATTCCCATGCCCAAGAAGCAGCAAGAACAGCGGAGGGACCATGAGGCCAGTTCCTTAGCAACGGGGGAACGGAGGATGAAGGTAAGTTAAAGTTTGTTTTTTTAATATTTGCAGCCCGGGCACAGGAATACAAAGTACAGCGCAGCGACTGATAATTATTTGGCGGGGGGAGGGGAGAAGCAGCGCTCCCGGGTGACATAGTCCCCCGATGTGGGGTGCAGCGCTGGGCTGATAAACCGGCGGGGGGGACGTTGGGGGGCAATGTATGTTGTTACAGTACATACCGTACCGTAAATAAATAAGCCCTACCCTGAAAATAAGCCCTAGTGTGTTTTTTGTAACTAAAATTAATATAAGACCCCGTCTTATTTTCAGAGAAACACGGTAGCTGCCTCCTAGGTGCCACAGAATAGGTGATAAATGTCTGACCACTGGGGGTCAAATTACTGGGACTCACTCTATTTACCGGATGTGTGAATGGAGCTGGAGGATAAATGCTTGCTTGCTGTTTCACCCAATCTTCTCCTCACTGCAGACTCCATTCTAGTGGTTGGTGGGGCACCAGCGATCAGACATACCTCTACAATACTATTTGCAATGAAGAATTTTCAGAACTATCAAAGTGCATGTTAAGCTTTCAGACACATGCTAGAAGAATTTTTTGGGGGGACAAGTATATGTTACATATGGTCTATACATTATAAGTCAAACCTGCCTGCACAGATGAGAAATAACTGTACATGCAGCATTATATATAAATACAAAATTGGACTCAGATTTGGCCATCAACTTCATGTCCTTTAGATTGTGAGTGCCACTTACTGACAATGGGGAGCACACTAAGTGTGCTCCCCAATGTCAGTTAGTGGCACTCACAATCTAAAGAACATAAAGTTGATGTGTTTTAGTTGTTTCCATCTAGGTATCCTCCACTCAAATACATGACATCACAGGGTTGTACTGCACCTACTAAAAATATAGCCTGAGAACAGCGCCAGTGCCCCCCAGAGACGTGACATGTAGTACAGAATATAACATTTCTACCGAGTACCTCTTGGTGAGATGATATTCACGTCAAACATAGTACTTGAACTTTAAAAGTGGATTTTCAGATAACCGGAAGAATCTACTGTATTATAGCAAAAAACGCTTACTTACTCTTACTAACCACATACTTGGTACACATTGCTCAGCCAACATATGAGTTTAATATAATAATAAAATAAGAAATTATTAGGTAAAACAATGAGGTGGTACTTCCTCCATCTACGTTGTTTCTTACCCCACACATTCTCTGTACAGAGAGTAGTACACTCTATTCTAGTAAATGAGCTTTAGGGGGTTGGAAAGACTTTGTAAAGTGGCAGATAAATCCCATCGCTACGTAATTTCCGACGTGGATCTGAATATTTAATCTTCTGGCGGAATCAACAAAAGAAGCTTTGTTTGTCAATTGGACGGTACCTTTGTTCATGGCAAATTGTTGCAGATTTCAGATAATTTCTTCTCCATTTACCAGTTACCTTTTAAATGCATTTGAGCCATTTGGAATACCATGGATTTTTTGAGACTTCAATCACATTTGCATTTGTTTAACATGTATTTTTTTCCAGTGCTTGAATAAATAGGATAGCCGTATACAGTACATGGATATATAGTCATAGTAACATCTTTTAACGCAAACGTTGTTAATGCCTATGGCTATATAGATGTTTACTGGATATAATTCTGCTTCCTTATTAACATTGTTCCCCTGTATATGGCTCGTGTTTCCATATATCCAAGCCTGAGTACATTAACTCCTAATTCCAATTAACTCTCTAAATCCAGACACTTGGCAGAACTTGCTTGGAATAAGCGTCTTAGTTTCTTTGCTTTAAGAGTGTGTTTCAGTTTGCATAAGGTTGGCACCGTGCCTTACACTGGACAGGGTGGAGTTGGAAATATAAGAAAAAAAGGACACCATGAATATTGGTGTACTGAGGAAAAATAAATGGGACAATGACAAGCCTTTAAAATGTAAAATACAGCCAAAACATACTGTGGAAAATACAACTTCTATAAATTATAGAAACTGAGTGTAGAATAATACATGTTTTGTTTGTAAAATGTCACTATGGAGACGCATAGGTCTTCACAGACTCTGTAGACCAAACTGGTAGGACTGCATTGTTGCTTTGTATTGTTTTTGCAGTGGGGCCCAAATGGTAGCCCTCCAGATGTTGCCAAACTACAACTCTCAGCATGCCTAGACTGCCCAGGCATGCTGGGAGTTGTAGTTCTGTAGCATCTGTCCCTTCAGATTTTGCAATTTCCATGAAAATTTAGAAAATTGCTGCTATACTTTGAAGCCCTCTAATTTTTTCAAAAAGTCAAAATATGTCTATTTTATGATGCCAACATAAAGTAGACATATTGTATTTGTGAAGTAATATAAAATTTATTTGGAATATCCATTTTCCTTATAAGCAGAGAGTTTCAAAGTTAGAAAAATGCTACATTTTTATTACATTTTGGGAATTTTCACCAAGAAAGGATGCAAGTAACAACGAAAATTTACCACTAAAATAAAGTAGAATATGTCAAGAAAAAACTATCTCAGAATCAGAATAATCGGTAAATGCATCTCAGAGTTTGAGTATGCTTAAAGTGACAGTCGTCAGAATTGCAAAAAATGGCTCCATCCTTAAAGGGGTACTCCGCCCCTAGACATCTTATCCCCTATCCAAAGGATAGGGGATAAGATGTCATATTGCCGCGGTCCCGCTGCTGGGGACCCCGTGGATCGCTGCTGCAGCACCGCGCTATCATTACAGCATAGAGCGAGTTCACTCTGCACGTAATGACGAGCAATACAGGGGCCGGAGCATCGTTAAGTCACAGCTCCGCCCCTCGTGACATCACAGCCCGCCCCTTTCAATATAAGTCTATGGGAGGGGGCGTGGCGCCCCCTGCCATAGACTTGCATTAAGGGGACGGGCCATGATGTCACGAGGGGCGGAGCCTTGACGTCACGCTGCTCCGTCCCCTGTATCGTCCGTCATTACGCACAGAGCGAACTCGCTCTGTGCTGTAATGATAGCGCAGTGCCGCAGCAGCGATCCACGGGGTCCCCAGCAGCGGGACCGCGGCAATCTGACATCTTATCCCCTATCCTTTGGATAGAGGATAAGATATCTAGGGGCGGAGTACCCCTTTAAGGTGAAAATGAGCTGCGTCCTTAAGGGTTTAAAGGGGTACTATCTTTTGAAAAAAACTTTTGACATGTTGCCCACACATGTCAAAAGGTTTGATTGCACAGGGTCTTAGTTGATTGCATAGTAAGTCTCAGGAGTGGGATCCAATGCGATCATCACTTTTGATATGTCTGAGCAGCAATTTTTTTATAATGATAGTAATACTTCTAACAAAAAAGAAATAAATAAATAAAGGTTGCAAATAAAAAAAATTACCTGAAACCGAACAGCACTAAAAAGGGTACTCCTCCCCTAGACATCTTATCCCCTATCCAAAGGAGCTCTGTGATCCCCGCTGCGGCACTGCGCTCTCATTACAGCACAGAGCGAGTTCGCAGTGCTGCAGCAGAGATCCCGGGGCTCCCCAGCAGTGGGACCGCGGCGATCTGACATCTTATCCCCTATCCTTTGGATAGGGGATAAGATGTCTAGGGGTGGAGTACCCCTTTAAGCCATACCCTCTTTAACCAAAACCATTCCTGGTTTACAGAAGCCATGTCAATTTGAAGGACAGGGCACAAAGGTGTCTAAAACACATGGTCAATGTAGTGTCAATCGTGCAAGCCTCTTTTTGGTGCACATTGTGCAAGCATTTTGGTGCAATAGCAATAAAAATTTTTACCCCATAGTGCAAACCGAAAAATGTTGTATTCTCTTTCAATAGAGCTGTCCTAATACTAAGTAACACTTAATTCTCTTAGTGTATTTAGATTCTCTATAGGACTGAGGTACCTTGGGCCCATCAGGTAAATCCTTCTGAAGGTCCACCATCCATATATTATGAACATGAACATTGTGAATGTTGTTGTTGTCACTGCAGATATTGAACATATAAAGTCTAATATGTTGTTTGTAAATCATTCTATAAAAACTTGACTCCAGTGGCCAGTGACTGGTAGGTCCAAAGTAAACACCAAAAGGGGTTGTTCTTTGCCCTACCTTTGGGGCCCATTACTGTTTTACCGTATAGGCCCACTGAAGAACCTTTAGATTTAATGGTAGGCCAGTCTGACCCTGCTTAGATCCTATAAATGTGAACTCATGCAGTTTGGTGGAGGGTCCAGGAGGTACCCTAGGTATATTTGCTTTATAGACTGTATAGCTGATCCTAACATTTATGAGTGACCCTATAAAGATAGAATGTTCTGTATAGTCCAAGGTTCTGTATAGTCAAAGGTACAGGTTGTGCAGCTCAAGCCCTTTCTACAGATCTAGGCCTTTGGTTTTAGTTGAGCATTGACCTTTGGAATAAAGATTCAGCCAAAGTTTGACACCTTAAATCCTTAAATTGTGCAATGTTATGATTATAAAACATTATTGTGAAATCCTAGTGTCAGCTACTTGAAGAAAAATTCTGCCATTGCCTCCTTGTCAAATGTCTGCCATTATAAAATTGTTATTTTAATAGTGCAAACCTTGCAAGAAGAGCTTAAGACGTGCCTGTAAGAGATGTCTTATTGTGTCTAGGCTAGAGGTTAACGAAAAGCATTTTAAATGGATTAAAAATGGTATATATTTAGAAACCCCTCTTCACATATAAAGGAGGTGCAATCAAGCCTTACATGTTAGTTGAAAATCAGGTTACCGTTTTCCTTTCCTTCTCTTTACAAGGAGATGGGAAGATTTAAAGATCATTATTACAGAGGATTTCTTAAAATTAGCGTTCCAATTGAATGTTGAACACAGAGGATTTATCTCCATTTGGCTTTCGCCTTACCTTTATCTGACACCTGCAGACATAAAACAAAATCTAGATTTAGTATCCTAAAATGATATGTATGTATGGTTTTAATCAAAGCAAATGCCACCATCAAGGTAAATGGTCCTTTGGCCAACAGTGTCTGGGTAAGAGGTTAAGGGTTTGTTAAAGAAAGTCTGTTTTGATTAAGTGCTACATATGGTGAAACACTGATTTCCCAAGTAAAGGTCATAGCACATGGCTTTTACAATCTGTCTTATATAAATTAGGTGTCTTTGGGACAGGGTGGTTTTACAGCAACTGTTAATCTTTCTTGGAACTTGTGAGAGTGGGCGTATCTTAGATGTCAAGATAACAAGAATATTGGAACCCATATTAATAAGCCAGTTACCCTATTGGAGTATGAGGTAAAATATCACATATGAGCAGTGTCCTTTTTTTATGTTTGGGCCAAAGGTCTGTGTTCTTACTCCTTTGGTACTTAGAAACCACTTATTTTTAGTCACTGTAACAGCTCAGAATATCAAGTTCCTTCAGCAATTCAGAAACTGCACTGCTCAAAAAATAAAGGGAACACTAAGATAACACATCCTAGATCTGAATGAATGAACTAATTGTATGAAATACTTTTGTCTTTACATAGCTGAACGTACTGACAACAAAAAAACACAAAAATTATCAATGGAAATTAAATTTATCAACCCATAGAGGTCTGGATATGGAGTCACACTTAAAATCAAAGTGGAAATTCACACTACAGGCTGATCCAACTTTGATGTAATGTCCTTAAAACAAGTCAGAATGAGGCTCAGTAGTGTGTGTGGTCTCCACGTGCCCGTATGACCTCCCTACAATGCCTGGGCATGCTCCTGATGAGGTGGTGGATGGTCTCCTGAGGGATGTCCTCCCAGACCTGGACTAAAGCATCCGCCAACTCCTGGACAGTCTGTGGTGTAATGTAGCGTTGGTGGATGGAGCGAGACATGATGTCCCAGATATGCTCAATCGGATTCAGGTCTGGGGAATGGGCGGGCCAGTCCATAGCATCAATGCTTTCCTCTTGCAGGAACTGCTGACACACTCCGGCCACATGAGGTCTAGCATTGTCTTGCATTAGGAGGAACCCAGGGCAAACCGCACCAGCATATGATCTCACAAGGGGTCTGAGGATCTCATCTCGGTACCTATTGGCAGTCAGGCTACCTCTGGCAAGCACATGGAGGGCTGTGCAGTCCCCCCAAAGAAATGCCACCCCACACCATTACTGACCCACCACCAAACCGGTCATGCTGGAGGATGTTGCAGGCAGCAGAATTTTCTCCACTGTGTCTCCAGATTCTGTCAAGTTTGTCACATGTGCTCAGTGTGAACCTGCTTTCATCTGTGAAGAGCACAGGGCACCAGTGGCGAATTTGCCAATCTTGGTGTTCTCTGGCAAATGCCAAACGTCCTGCACGGTGTTGGGCTGTAAGCACAATCCCCACCTGAGGATGTCGGGCCCTCATACCACCCTCATGGAGTCTGTTTCTGACCATATGAGTGGACACATACACATTTGTGGCCTGCTGGAGGTCATTTTGCAGGGCTCTGGCAGTGCTCCACCTTCTCCTTGCACAAAGCCGCAGGTAGCGGTCCTGCTGCTGGGTTGTTGCCCTCCTACGGCCTCCTCCACGTCTCCTGATGTACTGGCCTGTCTCCTGGTAGCGCCTCATGCTCTGGACACTATGCTGACAGACACAACAAACCTTCTTGCCACAGCTCTCATTGATGTGCCATCCTGGATGAGCTGCACTACCTGAGCCACTTGTGTGGGTTGTAGACTACGTCTCATGCTACCACTAGAGTGAAAGCACCGCCAGCATTCAAAAGTGACCAAAACATCAGCCAGGAAGCATAGGAACGGAGAAGTGATCTGTGGTCACACCTGCAGAACCACTCCTTTATTAGGGGTGTCTTGCTAATTGCCAATAATTTCCACCTGTTGTCTGTTGCATTTGCACAACAGCACGTGAAATTGATTGGCAGTATATAAATTAAATGTATCTTCAAAATGTACATATCACTCACCTCTGTGATTTATGCTGGATAGTTCTGGTATTAGATATTGAAATCAGATACAAATTCTCACTCTTCAGAAATTAAATAAAAGCCTTAAACAACCTATTTTCTTATGCTCAGGGTGAATAGATATGTCATAGAGGTGGGCTCCATGAGACAGTGCCAAGAGCCGTATCCCATTCTCATGACACAATAATGTATTACATTGTCACCCATTTATGTGAACGGTTGTCTTGCAATACAGTGGTCCCTCAACATACGATGGTAATCCGTTCCAAACGGACCATCCTTTGTTGAAACCATCGCATGTTGAGGGATCCGTGCAATGTAAAGTATAGGACAGTGGTCTACAACCTGCGGACCTCCAGATGTTGCAAAACTACAACACCCAGCATGCCCGGACAGCCAACGGCCGGAGCCCGAGGACAGGTAAGAGACATCACCGGAGCTCACGGGGCACCGTAAACGGTTATCTGGTGGCAGCTGAAGTACTAAGTGCTGCTGGATAGCCGTTTATGCAATGGCCCTGACAAAAAAAGCATTGTATGTTGATGCTGCCTTCAACATGCGATGGCCTCTGAGAGGCCATCGCATGTTGAAATGATCGTATGTCGGAGCCATCATAGGTCGAGGGGTCACTGTACTACGTTTCCACTGTTGTGGCAAGTTTAATACCAGTTGATTCCTGTCCAGAGGGGACAGCTTCTCTAAAGGGGTATTCAGGTAAAAAAAAAAAAGAAAAAAAAACATTAAAATCCTGCATAAGAATATATCTGTCATATCTGTTTTCTGTGTTAGTGTGTATTCACACCTGCTTTTCATGCGTGACCAGTTGTTTCATGTTGTGTGCTTTGGTCAGGATACTGTTAATGTTTCCAGCCATTAACAGCTAATTTGCACTATGATAGACATAGCACCCTAGTCTGTGTCTGTCACATGTATCCTGAGTTCAGCCATGGCTTCTTGCCCTATATCCATCTATCAAGATATTAGCCTTGTTATGTTTGACCTTTGCTCAGGGTTTTAGTGTTATGCTTTGTATATATTTTGTGTACCTCATTGTAGTCAGTCCTGTTTGGTTCTGTATTTAGTATTCCTGTTTATCTTGACCTGTATTCCTCCATGTTATGTAGTTTGGCTTTATAAGTAGTTCTTGCAGTCTGTTTAGACTTATCCGGTTCTCAGTCCAGTCAGTATTTAGTATTCCTGTTTAGAACCTTGACCCGTATTCCTCCATGTTATGGAGTTTGGCTTTTGAAGTTTTTCTTGTATATGTCTAGTTTGAATTGTGTTCTAGTAATCCTGACCTGTATGGTGTCTGACATCAGTTAACCCATTCATCCCTTGCATATCCTGGTTCTCTTTAGCTGTATTATATTTATCCTGTTATCCAGTCTTGTGCATATTATCATTTCTGCCGTTTATCTTGTATCTGGTTCCTGAATTGATTGTCAGTATGCTGTATCTTGCCTTGATATTTTTGTTTGTTGCTTTTTAGCATTCCTGCTGTGTATTAGGTTCTTAGTCCTGTTTGCTGGTTATTGTGTTAACCCCTCATGTTCTTGAGGTTTACCCCGACCTTGCACAGTTTGTTTATTATTTTTGACTTTTACGCCCTAGCACATTAGTGCAGTGTATGGTCCAGCTCCAAGTTGTGATTTATCGCCAGGGTGTCTTTGCAAGTAGACAGAAAAAGCGGCTTTACAGAAAGTTAGGGCGCACTTTTCCCTGCACGACGTGATGTTATCATGACAATAGCTTTGCTTTGTCTGCCCTGGTTCTTAATCCACCAAAATCCATTTGTTGTGGGGTATTAGTCCTGCTTTGCATGGTTGAGCAGTTGCTCAGTACTACCATTCCTAGAATGCATTGTTTTCCCTCAGCTCTGTGTCACATTCCTCTAACCCTGCCTACTATCTTCCCACAGAAATCCAGCCAGTTCCACTTCCACAGAAGTCCAGCCAGTTTCCCATCTAGAGCTGTTGCAGGACATCTAATTTCACAGCAGATTATCACACAGTGAGGTTGCAGCACCTGCTATTTATTCCCTGTCTGCTCCTCTGCCTGTGGCATTATTAAGCACAAGCCTTCGCCACACCACTGTACCTACACCACCCCTCCCTGGCATCCGAGCAGAAATAGTTTGTAAGAGATATTGCAAGACTGTCAGTGACTGCAATGTCTTTTCCTCTCTAAGACTGAATTGTTCTTGGACTATACATTTAGCACCCCCACACTGCCCAGCAAGGCTGGAATAGCAATAATGAAAGTGAAGGTTATAGTAGAAAGTGCACCTGCTGTGCCATGGTTATCCTTCTTTTTGCCAGTGCTTATATATAATATCCCTTTAAAGGGGTACTACCGTAGAAAACTTTTTTTTAAATCAACTGGTGCCAGAAAGTTAAACAGATTTGTAAATCACTTCTATTAAAAAATCTTAATCCTTCCAGTACTTTTTAGGGGCTATATACTACAGAGAGAAAAAAAAAAAAAAAAAAGAAATGCATTTCCTCTGATGTCATGACCACAGTGCTCTCTGCTGACCTCTGCCTTCCATTTCAGGAACTGTCCAGAGCAGGAGAAAATCCCCATAGCAAACATATGCTGCTCTGGACTGTTCCTAAAATGGACAGCAGAGGTCAGCAGAGAGCACTGTGGTCGTGACATCAGAAGAAATGCATTTCTTTTTTGAATTTCTCTTTAGTATACAGCCCCAAAAAGGTACTGGAAGGATTAAGATTTTTTAATAGAAGTGATTTACAAATCTGTTTAACTTTCTGGCACCAGTTGATTAAAAAAAAATATATATGTTTTCCACGGGAGTACCCCTTTAAATTCTACAATACATTGATGATTTGTTTTCTTTTTCACACATGCTTTCTTGTTAGAATTTTTTTTGTACTATTACTTTTAGGCAATAGACACAAACAATTTTTGGTCCCTTCATTTCAGCCTTAAAAAAAATACCATATTTTTTTGGCAGCAGACTTCTGCTAAAAAAACTGTTTTGTTTTTTTTCTAAAATAAAAGTGCGTGCATTATCAGTCACTTTTCCACTGAGTTTCATTGATCTTAACAATGTAAAAGAAAGGGACATCTTTTTGCCAATCTTGACCGTTTTTCAGTATACAAGACAGTGTGTGAACATAGCCTCATTTTTCGTTTATGGTTTGTGTTAAAATGTCAAAAGTGGGAGAACCTGAAAGAGGTATTCATGATCACCAATGTCTCTATGATCACCAATGTCTCTATGGCAAAAAACTGTAAGGGGGATAAACTATGTTTTTCATGTGTGAAATCTGCAATCATTCAAAGTGCAGACTTTAAACAAAAATACGTGTTGATTACTTACTATGAAATTACTTGAGAAGTTTTGTGCCTGAAATCTGAAGTAAGACACTAGTGAAATGTGTATTTCCATTCAGTAAAGGGTGGCAGTCTACAATACCTGGTTGCACCACCATGCTGTATTTCTTTGGCTGGTAACAAGTGAAGGTATCGTTGAGGCTGAAAGCAACAGGAGGAGGTTCAAAGTGGTGGCTTAAGACCTGAAAAGCCTAGTGCTGGCAGAAGCATGTGTGTAATGACCCCAGTGTACTGCACCACCATGTTGTGTGGGAGGAGCCTTGAAGAGGTGTTAAATGGCGGATCTATGTTGCCAGTCGGGTAGTGGGTAGACAGCCTTATTATGTGTTAATCTTGCAGAAATGGTAGTGGAGTGGAGGCTGGGAGACGTGGTACAGGGCTAGATTGGACTCTACAAGAGGGTCGCCTGTGCATTGAAGGAGTCTCTTAAGGAGATGCAGTTGAGCTGCTGTGCCAAACTCGGCCTGGTCATATAGTGAGCTAGTAAAGTGGCTGATTAATATACTGGGGCTAGGAAGGACTAGCCATGGAAGAAGGGTGGCTTGGAATGTTCCACATGGGTTGCCGGTAAAACAGTGTAAGCTGAGTACACTAGTATGAGTATCAGCCTGTGAGTAGCTAGCTCTCTAGTTGGACCCTGATAAGAGGCTGCAGGAGAAATCCCTATTCCTCATAGGCTGGTAGATAACTCAGGTGGAATTTGAATGCCCTGTAGGCTTGTAGAGTGGCCTGGGTAGTTGTGCCTGGGTTGAAGCCATGAATAGGACAGTGTTAGGAGTAGTGGGTTGGGCCTTCTAGACAGTGGGAGGGGATGTGTAGGTGTTAATCTCAGAGTGGGGTCTATAGCAGGAAGACTATAAGTGACCATACACCATGCCTCCCAACCTTCCCATACAAATGACCATATGATCCACACAAGGCTGAACGATAATGTTTCCTCTATGGGGAGGGGTAAGCAGCAGTCAGACAGCTCTAGCCCCAGCTTATCCCTCTCAGAACAGTAGTGTTGAGTGGTGAAAATCCAACACGTCAGACAATTTGTAGGAGGAGAGTCTTGAGGCCTTCATACACCTTAAACAGCCAGCCAAATCAGCCGAAGTCTAAGGTGTATGGGCCCATTTCACATTACTGTTTACACAAACAATAATGGGGATTTATTATAGTAAAACCCACACTTTTTTCTAGGGTTGTGAGACACAATTTTGGCCCATTGCCCTAATTTGACCAACAGACCCTACAGTTTGCATTAGGGTTTGGGAAAGGGGGCTTGTCCTCGGTTAGGTTTACAAAACCATCAGATTTATCATTATAATCCTACAGAAAGTGCCGGTTCAGAATCCACATCGGGTTTCTTGTTGGAAAGTATTGCATTGTAGGGAAATTGACCATTATATTTTTCAATTACCCTATATATACTCGAGTATAAGCCGACCCCAATATAATCCAAGGTTCCAATTTCACCTCAAAAACCTGGGGAAAAACTTACTGATTCGAGTATAAGCCTATCATCATCCACTGCCACAAACACCCATCCCCCCCCCCCCCGTCATCATCCACTGCCATAAACACCCATCCCCCCCTGTCGTCATCCTCCTCTCTTATCGTCTATTCACCTCCCCAGTTGTAGCTCTCAGCGGCGGGTCTTTTCCTGTTGCCTAGCAGCCGGGAAAGGGACACGTTTGTGACGTCAGGGGCATCCTTGCATTCGGACATCTGCTGCGTACAGCCAACCCTGCGAGGCAGCGTCCCTACCCCAGCGTCACTATTCTGGGGCCGGTGTGGAGATGAGGGATCCCGGTGAAGGTGGACGGCCTGGACCGGCTCACCCTCCCCACCGGTATGCAGACGGTCCCTGCAGCATCCCTACCTTGGATGAGTCTGGGGCCAGCCTGGAGCGGAGAAGAGGGCCTCCCTGTGAAGATTGATGGCACGCTCCCCCCCCCCCCCACTGGTATGCTTGAACTGATTTCACCGAGGGGGCGTTTTCAGCATGAAAAAACGTGCTGAAAAACTCGGCTTATACTTGAGTATATACTGAACTTTCTCATTATTTCTGCGTGTTTTTATTTATTTATTTATTTATTTATTTTACTTTTAACATACATTTTCTACAACCTCTTTTTAACTTTTTTTTTTTTTTAAAGTTGTATAATTTATTTTATTTTTTATTTTATTTACTATTTACAATTACTTTATGACCTTACTTAGGGACAGGAAAAAATACGTTAGTAAATAGGAAACCTCTTTAAAGTGTTACTGTCATAGAAAAAAGAAAAAAAAACACGTTGACATGTGATACAGATATATCAAAAGTTTTGATCGGTCAAGGTGTGGGTGCCGAGACCCCCACTGATCAGTAGAATGAGCGGAAAGAAGAGCTCAGCTACATGAGTATAGAGTGGGCGAGAGAAGTGATCAGCCTTTACAGCAGTGTTTCCCCATCCAGTGTGTCTTCAGCTGTTGGAAAACTACAACCCCCAGCATGCCCGGACAGCCAAAGGCTGTCCGGGCATGCGGGGAGTTGTAGTTTTGCAACAGCTGGAGGCACGCAGTTTGGAAAGCAAGGCTTTACAGTCTGGTTAAGATAAGAGCATGTCAAGTTTTTAACTGACCAGGCCCATTAATGTTAATAGTGACTTCTAAAACTATTCCCAGAATAATTCTGCTTAATTAATTATGTAATTCTCAATATCACGTTCAACAATTAACAAATTATAAACAAGGAAATGAAAGAGGAAACAGGTCATCAAGGGGTAAATGGAGAAAATGGTTACATATGTGTTGTTTTATTCATGGAACTTCATCTGCTGTACACATTAATATTTTCTGGCTCTGAAAGAAGCAGTAAAAAGACAATTCTTAGTAAAATAATTGGAAGGAAGCCTGTACCCCATTATAGAGATAGAGGAATTAGATTGTGACCCTGCTGGGGATGGGGTTCATTGCAAGTGCATTCTCTGCACATTATGAGTAATAAACAGGAAATGACAGGACAGCGTCCGACCCGGAGTCATATTACCTCCTACATAGATGGAAAAAGAAAAAAAAGAGTTCTAGCTTACGGAATGTGGGAACATGTTGTATGTACAAAAGTACTAAAGTGTAAAAAAAAAATAAAAATAAAAAAATTATACTTATTTGGTATCTCCATATTTGTACACTGTTATTTTTATATGCATTTATGTCTAATTTTACTATTTAAATTTTCTACTAAGTAATACATATACGATCCAATGTCTCTGACCCATGCCACAACCCTTATTTTATCTTCTGAATACACCCTTGAAGATCGACAGCTTTCCTTGTATCTAGATTTACCTTACCAGGCCTTTTGGGTAGTGTTGAGCGGCATAGGCCATATTCGAATTCACGAATATTCGCGAATATATGGACGAATATTCGTCATATATTCGCGTATATTCGCATATTCGTTATATTCTCGTTTTATTTTCGCATATGCGAACATTCGCGTATGCGAAAATTAACATATGTGAATATTAGCATATACAAAATTAGCATACACGAAAATTCGCATATGCGAAAATTAGCATATGCGAAGTTTCGCACGACAGTCTCACACAGTAGTATTAGAGCCTTTTTTTACACCACACAAGCTGGAAGCAGAGAGGGGTGATCACTGTGATGTGTACTGTGAAAAAAAAACAAAAAACAAAAAACGAATATTCGTAATTACGAATATATAGCGCTATATTCGCGAAATTCGCGAATTCGTGAATATGCGATATTCGCGAATAATATTCGAATTGCGAATATTCGTGAGCAACACTACTTTTGGGTATAGGTATAACCTCGGCTGTAAGTCTTATTGAGTGAGCTACACTTAGGGTAGGGTCACACACAGCACATCTGCAGCGTATTTGACGCTGTGGATGCGCTGCCAGCAGTCACAGAGTGACGGCAGAGCCAGCTTTTTGTTACGGCCGGGTAGCTCTGTGTGGCAACTCATGACTGCCGATGGGAAATCTGCCACTACGAGCGGACACACAGAGCTGCAGGGAGCCGCTATGCCATCACTCTGTGACTGCCGGCAGCGCATCTGTAGCGTCAAATACGCTGTGTTTGACCGTATCCTTTGAGAGAAACGGACAGGATGTTCACCTGCACGTAACCCAGAATTCTGGGTTATAATGCGGGTGAACAGCATTAAAAAGAGTGTTTACATACTTTACGTACTTTAATAGGTTATGTAGGTGTAACCTCCTCTTCCTATTACGCTGATATGTGCAATGGAGGCGAGGAGCCGGCTCGCCATACTCCCCTGCCTCCTTAATATTCCCTGCCCCTGTTATGAATATCCTTATGTTACTGCCAGCCCATGAGCGCTCTGCTATCTGAGCAGAGCCAAGGCGTCGCTGCATCAATAAACCCGACTTTTGGGTGTAGTGAGGCAGTGGCACCTGTGTTCTGCTCAGCAAGTAGAGCGCTCATGCGCCAGCAGGCTTTCAAGCTCTAGTTACATGAAAGTGAAAACATTAGCATATTCATAAGAGGGGCGGACAGAGCGGTGAATATTGAGTATGGCGAGCCGGCTCCCTGCCTCCATTGTGCACAGCAGCGCAATAGCAAGAGGAGGTTAAACCTACAATACTATACCTATTAAAATAAGTAAACACTCTTTTTAATGCTGTTAAATGTGGGGCATTTATCATTGTACTAGTTTATACAGTACCCCCCGGAACCATGTGCATTGATTGTATAGATAACTTGGTGTTTTTTTGTAACTATAATACATAAGAATACATTATTGGATATAAATATTTATTGAGATAGTTATTTATGTATTGTTTAAAAGTGTTTCTCTATGCGCAATAATTATTTATAGTTTATATAACTGTATACAGTAGTGTAATACATCTGGCTTGGATATATTATGTGTTTTAATGAGGTTTATATTCATCATGGTCCGGGTAATTAGACTTGACTTGTACTATGTGCAGGACATGACTAGTTTAAGTGACAGTAGACATGGACTTGGAGACTTACTGGAAAGACTGAAGCTTTTGTGGCCTCCAGATGCTGATCACTTGACTCTAAGGCCTCTGGTGCTTGCTGCCTCAGCAAAGACTTGTTCTCAGATTAGATGGTAAGACCCAAGAGACATAATTGCAAATGGCCACCCCTTTATATAGTGGGGGGCTGGACTAACACCCATTGGTCAAGCTGTGGGTCATAGGTTAAACTGGAGCTCTCTGGGAGAACATGTGACAACAGATCATGTGACTGCCTAACATAACAGGTGACTGGCTTACTCACAGGTCCTTGAGACCTCCCACAGGTCCTCCAGACTATCTAGACATAGGGATCCTGTCTAAGCATTAAAACCAACAGGGAGACAACAAAAGGAGACCCTGCAGGGGAGGCCCCAGGTCACTGAGGGATTCAACCTAACAGGGCCTACAGGTAGTACAGGACCATGTACCTTCACTAGGACATTACAGTAAGTCCTACCCTGAGCTTACCTGACTGAAATCCATAGTGATATCAAAGCAGGTTACCTGAAAGAAACAACCCTGTGATGTCACTGTAGCCTACTTGACAGAATCCATATGCGGTGTCATAGCAGCATAGCTGATGTCACAGCTGTTTATGTGACCGAAACTCACTTTTGACATCACAGTAGCACCCCCGTCATAAGTTTACCTGAAGAAATATACTGTGACATCATAGATGCCTACTTGACTTAAAGTAAAAAAAAACTCACTTAACTGAAACCCCGTTGCGATGTCACAGCAGCTTACCCCTTTGTTGAGCTGTCTAAAACGTTTGGCAGCTTTAGTTTAGAGTGATACATACACATTTTTCGGAAATTACTTAAAGGGTTACTCTGCTAAAAACATCTGTCTAATTGCGGGGAAGCTTTGAGCTTCCAAGTTCGTGACGTCACACCCCTTCCATTCATGTCTATGGTAGGGGGCGTGCCAGCTAATAGCTAGCCATCATGTCTCCTCCCATAAACATGAATAGAGGGGGCGAGGCGGCTGTGTTCACCAGTCATCGGGCACAGAGCAGAGTTCGCACAGTGCACCGAATGACAGGGGTGCCGCAGCGGAGATCCTTTGGATAGCAGATAAGATGTTTTCAGCAGAGTACCCCTTTAAATAAGAATAATATACTGAATGGCAAAAAAGTAAGTGAAAATAAGGCACCAAGAAAGAGTTGGAATCCAATCCCCCCCGCATATATACTTTTTACATTGTTACAGAAGCAGGATCGATGCTACACTGTTTTCACTACTTCCATGGACCTCTATAGGATTTTTGTAAACCATGTAAAACAGCTCATCTTTCTGCATTCACCTCAGGTCTCAGCAAGAAGGTCAGAGGGGAGCCTCAATTTTGAGACAGGGGCAGGTGCTAGAGTTGGGACCTGCATCGACTGGACATTTACGGCATATTCTGTGATATACCATAAATGTCCAGGTGGGACTATCCAATATCCCCCAAAAAAACACCACCACCACACACTGTATGGTAAATGCACACCCAAACAAATAGCAGTGAAAAAAATCTATAATTGTAATAATGTAGCCATCACATACAAAACAAACATTAAAAACCATTAAAAGTATCCCATACAGGGGACAACACAAACAAAACTGGAGCACAGAAAATACAAGACAAAATCCACAGTACGTGGTATGGAAAGTAAAATATAACACTGCTGTCAGGAAGATAAAAATTATAGAATATAAGATATAGAGTTCCTGGCACCCCCGGACCTGTAATATAGTAAATAAATAACACCTGAAAAATGCAAAGTGCCTAGTAGTGCCTAGGTGTCTACTATAGTAAACACAATAAACAATAACACAATGACACAAAGGCCGGTATCAATGTGGCACATGAGAAATAAGTCCATGCTCCACATGACCCCACGCGTTTCGTTACTCACGGCAACTTCCTCAGAGGAGTCTCCCCTGAGGAAGTTGTGGATTTTGACTTTTATATTGCAGTATTTTCCGTGCTCCAGGAGGGAGAGCGTTTGGCCTTCTCCAATTTTGTTTGTGTTGTCCCCTGTATGGGATACTTTTAATTGTTTTTAAAAGTATGTTTTGTATGTGATGGCTACATTAATAAAACTGTATAATTTTTTTCTACTATTGAGTCATTGTTTGGGTGTGCATTTACCATACAGTGTGTGGTAGAGTTTTTTTTTTTTGGATATTGTATATTATACATTCTGTTTGCACCCCTGTTCATTCATCATTTTAGCTGAGCCCCCCAGTGTTTACAAATACAGGTGGTATATATATATATATATATATATATATATATATATGTACATACATATATATATATATATATATATATATATATAAGGACGGGCACCACCTGCAATCATGAAAAATCACTGGGTGAAACCAGTTGCTATAATAACATGAAACCAACTAAAAAGAAGAAAGCTAGCAACTATAAATGATGCACTCCGAGAATTAAAATGTATATGTAAACAAGTCTCTTTATTCACATGTATAAACTGACACAAAAGAGAGCATACAAACAATTAAAATAATTTAAAAAACACACATAATGAACTGGCGGAGGAGTATAGTCCTTCAACATCCACCCCACACTGGGGAAAACTGCCCATAAAAGAGGATGGAGGCTGTCCCAAACAATACAAAAAAAGATGTATCACACAAGGGCTCCACTATTACAAATCTGAACAGGCCTGTAACCAAATCAAGGCAGCAAGTAATCCCAGTATACCTAACACTACGTAATACCATGCTAATAATCACTAAAGAATATGTATGAGGTACGGATTAACTGCAAAGAAATAATAATGAATGTAACAAGGAACTTGGCCTCCGATTGATCATCTTGCACATGCACTTTACAGGCTTGTAGTATATAGCACCTTATTGACTTACATTCATTATTATTTCTTTGCAGTTAGTCCGTACCTCATACATATTCTTTAGTGATTATTAGCATGGTTGTCAGGATCCGGACTGGTATGCAGCGAGGACACTGGTGGTGGATCCTCTGTGTCAGTGAGGTGACGGCATGGGCCGTACCAGGGGAACGGAATCTAAGGGGTTACTGGTTTTCACCAGAGCCCTCCGCAAAGTGGGATGGACTTGCAGCGGCAGGTAACCCCCAGGTCGTTCCACCCGATAGCGACTCAACCCCAGCTGACAGCTGAGACAGGCGCGGTACACAGGGACAAGGCAAGAGCAAGGTCGGACGTAGCAGAAGGTCAGGGCAGGCAGCAAGAGTCGTAGTCAGGGGCAACAGCAGAAGGTCTGGGTACACAGGCTTGGGAACACACTAAACGCTTTCACAGGGCACAAGGCAACAAGATCCGGCAAAGACAGGAAGGGGAAGTGGGTTTTATACACATAGAGCAGGTGTAGGTACTGATTGGGCCAGGCACCAATTAATGGTGCACTGGCCCTTTAAATTTCAGAGAGCCGGCGCGCACGCGCCCTAGAGAGCGGGGCTGCGCGCGCCGGGACAGAACAGCAAGAGGACGGGGAAGGCGAGGAGATTGGGATCAGACCCGCGGGCGGGCGCGTCCCGCTACGCGAATCGCATCCCTGCCGGTGATACCAGTGCAGCGCTCCCGGTCAGCAGGTCTGACCGGGGCACTGCACAGAGAAGAAAGCTGCGAGCGCTCCGGGGAGGAGCAGGGACCCGGAGCGCTCGGCGTAACAATGGTATTACGTAGTGTTTAGGTATACTTGGATTATACTGGGATATACTGGGGGAAAAGTTGGTGCGTCTTATATGGCAAATACACATTAAAACCCTGTCCTATCGGGTCGGTCCCTGCGGCCATCAACGGCCGGAACCCGCGGCTAATACAGGACATCACCGATCGCGGTGATGCCCTGTATTAACCCTTCAGACACGGCGATCAAAGCTGAGCGCCGCGTCTGAAACGAAAGTGACACTAACCCGAACAGCTTACAGGACACCGGGAGGGACCTTACCTGCCTCCTCGCTGTTTGCTCCGTGCCGGGATCCGCTGCATGGCCGGCGCTCTTCTTCGTCATCATCACGACGTCGCACACGCCATCCCGTCATCCAATAGGAGCGGCGTGCATAGCGACGTGATGGCAACGACGGAGAGCGAGGATACCGGGCAGCAGAGCGACGGGGGCACCCCGGGGACGCGGCGACAGTGATGGAGGGCGACATCCAGGGCAGGAGTGACGAGCGGTGACGGGTCCGGTGCGGCGGGGACACGTGAGTATTACCTCCTATACCAGTGGTCTTCAATCTGCGGACCTCCAGATGTTGCAAAACTACAACTCCTGGCATGCCCGGACAGCCAACGGCTGTCCGGGCATGCCGGGAGTTGTAGTTTTGCAACAGCTGGAGGTCCACAGGTTGAAGATCACTGTCCTATACTTTACATTGTATTTGGTTCAGAATATTTTTTTTCTACATTTTCATCCTTTAAAATTGGGTGCGTCTTATATGCCGGAGCGTCTTATATGGCGAAAAATAAGGTATATTTGGTTACAGGCCTGTTCAGATTTGTAATAGTTTTTTTGTATTGTTTGGGACATCCTCCATCTTCTTTTATAGGAAATTTACCCTAGTGTGCGTTGAAGGACTATACTCCTCCGCCAGTTCATTATGTGTGTTTTTTTAAATGATTTTAATTATTTGTATGCTCTCTTTTGTGTCAGTTTATACATCTGTGAATAAAGATACAGTGATCCCTCAACTTACAATGGCCTCAACATACAATAGTTTCAACATACAACATACTGGACCATTGTAACTTGAAACCAGACTCAACATACAATGCTACGGACAGTCCAGATCTGTGAAATGTGTCAATGACTGGAAGAACCAGCCAATCAGAATGGGCATTTTACTGGTAAATCACCTCTATTACTGAAGTGCATGCACTGACTGGCTGTCTGGTAGCGCCCCCTACAGTACAGGGAGGAACTACAAGTTCTGTACTACTCCTTACCTGTGCCAGGGTTAGCTGATCCTTTGGACACCAAGTAAGGGCGGCTCCATTTGGGACACTGTGTGTACTGTATAGGACTCTGAAGAAGCTCCTGTCCTCTACATAAACCATTGTTTCCCAACCAGGATACCTCCAGCTATTGCAAAACTACAACTCCCAGCATGCCCCGACAGCCAAGGGCAGAAGCTCTTTCTTACTTTTATATGTATATGTTTTTCTTTAATTCTCACTTTTTCCTATTTTTGGATGACATTTTTTGGCTTCAGAACCAATTACCAGGTTTCCATAGAGTTCTGGTCTCAACATACAATGGTTTCAACATACAATGGTCGTCCTGGAACCGATTAATATTGTAACTTGAGGGACCACTGTACTTGTTTACATTTACATTTTTATTCTCGGAGTGCCTCATTTATAGTTGCTAGCTTTCTTCTTTTTAGTTGGTTTCATATACAGGTGGGACTATCCCTCGCCAGAGGTTATAATGACACCTGGGTAATGGATATAAAACATAAAAAGCTAACAATGTATCAGTAAAAAGGATTATATATTAGTTTATGAGCGATGGTTGCCTGTGACAGCCTCCGATTTACATTTGGCACTTTTCTTAATGTATATGAAATGTAAGTTTAATATACAGAAATAAAAAAAAATGCCTAAAAATGTCAAACAGTCACAATCTAAAGACTACAGAACACGCTAATAGTGACACCTCCTAGGCCGCTCGTCCCCTTCCCTCTACCTCTAACCAGCGGCTGAAGCCCCCCAACCCTATACGGATCTTATCAGGACATGTGTGTTCATTTGCCACGGACTTTATCTTTTCACACATTTAAAAAAAAAAAAATAAAAAAAAAAGCAATTATCGTCTTCAGCGGTAAAAAAAAAAAAAAAATTTTTTTTTTTACAAGGCCACTTGATAGGAACAACAGAGAACAATAGCATTAATAGTCCCAAAGAGGGAATAAACAGTGCTTGTGGAGGACAGACGTCATTTAGCACGTCTCAATATGTCTAATGTTGATTAAATAGCCAGAAGGAAATACAATGGAGGACAAGGTACAGGGGGGCAAGTTGTGGAGGAACTAGAAGCCACCAGGTACATTCAGTCACTAAATGGGCCATTTGAGTTGTTTTATAATTAGATTTTTTAGTCTAGAAATACAATATAATGTCATTGATTATACCAGTAATTACAAATAGAGATGAGCGAACTTGCAGTAAATTCGATTCGTCACGAACTTCTCGGCTCGGCAGTTGATGAATTATCCTGCATACATTAGTTCAGCTTTCCGGTGCTCCCGTGGGCTGGAAAAGGTGGATACAGTCCTAGGAGACTCTTTCCTAGGACTGTATCCACCTTTTCCAGCCCACCGGAGCTCCTGAAGGCTGAACTAATTTACGCAGGAAAAGTCATCAACTGCCGAGCCGAGAAGTTCGTGACGAATCGAATTTACTGTAAGTTCGCTCATCTCTAATTACAAACTAGGGTAGTGGTTTCCATATGGCGGGCCTCCAGATGTTGCAAAACTACAACTCCCAGCATGCCCGGACAGCCAACGGCTGTCCGGGCATGCTGGGAGTTGAAGTTTTGCAACATCTGGAGGTCCACAGTTTGGAGACCACTGCGCTAGTTGTTTAGCAGTAAAAACCTGTACAATCCAATAATCCAGAAAACTTTCCATTTCTTTCAATGGACTAATTACCAAAATATTATATCTTGATATTTTTTTTCGTTGTTCCTTCTGTGCTGTTCTCCCTGGAGCGCCCCACTGTGTATTCATTTTTTCTGTTTTATTATTCATGTTCCGCTTTTTGTTTTTCCTTCCTTTCTGCATACAGAAACTTTCGCATCTTTTATTCATATAATGTTTGTATATTTGGATCTTTACGAATATTCACACCCTGCGTTTTCGCCGGGTGCTGTCTTCAATACCGCACTAGTTATCCTAGTTCATTTTTTTCACTTTCTCTAAATAGTGTTCATACATCACCTTCTGGTCAGTTGCGATTTGTTTTACCGCACTGTTTATTTTTAATTTAATAATGCATTGATATACAAATCTATTTTTTACTCTTTTGAACCAATATATATAGCACCTTATAGGTCTTTATACAATATATATTAAAATAATATCCAACTTGCGTTGTTGAATGCCGCACCGGAGACTAGGCGGTGTGATTGCTTGAGTCGCTTGTGGTGGTATATTCACACCACATGCGATAATTATATTATATATATATATATATGTTTATATGATTCCATTGTGCTTTTACATTGTTGTTTCATTATTATTGTTGTGATTTTTGTCTATTTATATTTATTTATATATTTTTTACATATTGTCACATTCTTATGTGGATTTGTAATTTTATGTAACAACCCTTTCAAAAAGTACTCTAATGGTTAATTCCTGGAGGTATATATACCTGTTACCAGCCTTCTCTTGTCATGCCTGATGAAGCTGCGCATGCGCAGCGAAACGCGTTGCATCTAATAAATCCATTGATTTTACTTGGCTGCCTGATGGTTCCTCTCTGCGCCAGACAAACTCCTGACTCCCTGGTCATTCGGTTTTGATTTTACTCTTACCCAGGAGGGCTGCAGTGGACCTTCTTCTTTACTTCTTCTGCACTTTACCTTGTTGTGTGTGGGCGCACAACCAACTTTGGTAAGCGGCTTGGGAATTACCGTCCCCTACCCCCACCTACAAGATCTACTGATCCCGCACATGAGGCGCCTTCCTCCCTCTCTCTAGATCAAAATAGGTCATGGAATGAACTACCAAGGTTGCAGCTCTGGGGCCCAACAACTAAGGGGACCATTTCCACTAAGAAATAAGGTGCAGTGAGTGAGGACTATGGATGATTAAAGGGGTACTCCGGTGGAAAACAAATGTTTTCAAATCACCTGCTGCCAGTAAGTTATAAAGCTTTTTAAATTACTTCTATAAAAAAAAAAAAAAAAAAATCAGTACTTCCAGTACTTATCAGCTGCTGTATGCTCCAGAGGAAGTTGTTTAGTTATTTCCATTCTGGCCACAATGTTCTCTGCTGCCACCTCTGTCTATGTCAGGAACTGTCCAAAAATCCCCATAGCAAACATATCCTACTCTGGACAGTTCCTGACATGGACAGAGGTGTCAGCAGAGAGCACTGTGGTCAGACTGGAAAGAACTATACAACTTCCTCTGGAGCATACAACAGCTGATAAGTACTGGAAGTATTGAGTTTTTTTTTTTTAAATAGAAGTAATTTACAAAGCTTTATACCTTTCTGGCAGCAGGTGATTTGAAAACATTTGTTTTCCACCGGAGTATCCCTTTAATCATCCATAGTCCTCACTCACTGCACCTTATTTCTTAGTGGAAATGGTCCCCTTAGTTGTTGGGCCCCAGAGCTGCAACCTTGGTAGTTCATTCCATGACCTATTTTGATGGATTATTGGATTGTACAGGTTTTTACTGCTAAACAACTAGCGCAGTGGTCTCCAAACTGTGGACCTCCAGATGTTGCAAAACTTTAACTCCCAGCATGCCCGGACAGCCAACGGCTGTGAGTTGTAGTTTTGCAACATCTGGAGGCCCGACATATGGAAACCACTACCCTAGTTTGTAATTAGAGATGAGCGAACTTACAGTAAATTCGATTCGTCACGAACTTAGTTGTTGGGCCCCAGAGCTGCAACCTTGGTAGTGCTGGAAGGATTAAGATTTTTAAATAGAAATAATTCACTAATCTGTTCAACTTTCTGGCACCAGTTGATTTGAAAATATTTGTTTTCCACCGGAGTACCCCATTAATGTTCCTTACCCATATGTGACATCACTATTGGTATTATTCATATGTTGTGATGTCATAGTGCCCTTTTTATGTATGTTATTCCTGTACTGTGTCATCACAATGTATTATCTTTGTGTTGTATTTTTGTGTGCACTACTGAGACCTCGCTGTATCCACGTACTATATTATGACATCATTTTGTACAGTATCTTTGTGCGTTAAGGAGACCAAAATAATCATGAGCGTTTCATGTTCTCAACTTGCTGCCGAAGCTGGTCATGGCGGAGTGGGGCCTTATTAATGATGTTATTGGGAGAACTTAAAAAAATAAAAATAATAATAATAATAAATGATGTATATATATTAATAAATAATGGAAACCATTTTAATTTCTTTTGATCAGTGGGATATCCAGAAAACATATAGTGCAGATAATATGTGAACCCGTCCTAACATACGTAATTGGATTCAAAGCAGTTCATGTACAAGGAAAGGCTAAAATTTGTATAAATGTTTTATTAACATCACATTATACAAGTCAAATGTTTGCACTCAATGAAAATGAGCAAACTTCCGCTAGGACGGGAATACAAGAGAGAAAAAAAGTCGTCAAGATTCCAGATGTAAATGATTTTGCAGTTTCAGGCGTCTTTCTAGGATTTGCATCTATATTCAGAAACCAAAGAAGTCGCCCAATTAAATTGACTACGTTTCCTATTACCCTTCTGCATTATCAGGTCAACCATGTCCTATGTGCTATTAGGGCGCTTGGACATCACGGAGAGAGGGGAGGGGATGGCTTTTCTAAACCAGAATAGAGAGCTGCTATGGCTTTAGCTAGGGGACCAGTTCATTTGAGTAACCAGCATATAATGCTACAAATCCTCTGCAGCGTCTATTACATACACAGTGTAGTCTGACCCTGCAGTCTGTCTGTCTTCCAGTCAGCTAAGACATTTTAAAGGGGTTCTCCGGTGCTTAGACATCTTATCCCCTATCCAAAGGATAGGGGATAAGATGCCTGATCGCGGGAGTCCCGCTGCTGGGGACCCCCGGGCTCATGCACGCGGCACCCCGTTTGTAATCAGTCCCTGGAGCGTGATTACAGACGACCACTGGGCCGGCGGCGTGTGACGTCACGCCTCCGCCCCCGTGTGAGGTCACGCTCCGCCCCTCAATGCAAGCCTACGGGAGGGGGCGTGATAGCTGTCACGCCCCCTCCCCTCCCATAGGCTTGCATTGAGGGGCAGAGCGTGACGTCACACGGGGCGGAGGCGTGACGTCACACGCCGCCGGCCCAGCGGTCGTCGGTAATCAGACCCGGAGCGAACACGCTCTGGGGACTGATTACAATCGGGGTGCCGCGTGCATGAGCCCGGGGGTCCCCAGCTGCGGGACTCCCGCGATCAGGCATCTTATCCCCTACCCTTTGGATAGGGGATAAGATGTCTAAGCACTGGAGAACCCCTTTAAAAGAAAATCTGTAAAAGCTATATCAGGCTTAGAATTGTAGACATGGCCAGGGAGATAAAACAAATGGTACCTGTTCTCCTAGATAATGGCTATTTGCGAATTTATAAAATTATGTTTTCCTTCCCAACACAAGAGTCGTAGAGGCAGTGCTGAGCTGCAGCATGTACACCTTCTCCCTCCCTACTCTGAATGATTGATGTACATGGAGGGGTGGGTAGGGAGGAGGTGTGCATGCTGCAGCTCAGCACCACATCTGTGCTTAGAAGAAAAACATGATTTTATAACTTTGCAAATAGCCATCATCTTATAGACATGTTTAATTTGTTTTCAAGTTATATGCCTATGTCTGAAGTCCTGAGCATGGCAGACAGAGTTGACCGATTTCCTTTAAATGGGCACTGTCAGAATCAAAAACTTTTTGTATGTTGTACATCTTTGCAAAAGTTGAACCTTTCTAATACACTTCACATATAAAATCTTATTTTAAAAAATTCATGAAAAAAGGCCACTATAGAATTCATAAAAAAATACCACCCAGAACACAATTCTGTCCGGCTGCTGCATCATCTTTGTCCCAGCTGAATCACAGGCTGGGACAAAGTCCAGGAAGGGAGGACGAGACTATCACTCATCTGTGCTCACTCCTGTCCTATCAGATTGCAGCATGAAACCAGAGGGGAGGGGGTTACAGAGCAGCCTGCAGTGATTGAGGAGACCCAGCACAGTAGAGCAGACTTAGAGGAAGTAAATAAATGGTGAGTGAGGAGGGGCTCAGTACTTGTCTCAGACATGCCCCTTCCTGAGCAGTGGATGTCAGAATGAGTGAACAGCAGAACAGAGAGTGAATAACATATAAGCATTATTTTTTTCTGTGATATGACAGGTACGCTTTAAGTTACTGTTTCATGGAACAGGTATGCTGCAAACTGTGGAAAATATTTGCACTGGATCTGCATGGAGATTGATTTATGTTGCGGATCTTAAATCCAAAATACGTCAATTTATATATTTGTATGTCATAAAATCTGCAGTGGTAAAATTGCTAAAAATTACCACCAACTATGGTCCGTTTAGGGCTTTTTAACCCATGTGCAAGTACAGATATTAAATCTAGCTCTAAAATATAGCACAATCTGTACTCCTGGTGCCTCTCGAGCTGTAGATAAACTACAACTCCCATCATGCCGACAGTTAAAGGATGGTGGGGGAACTACTGCCCCCACCTCTCCTCCTACCTTAATACCTTCCTATCACATAATGTAAACATAACGGACATAAATGGGAAATTCCTCAGTGTTTTCTCCCTCTTTACTATAAGGCATTGTCTGAAATAGGAAACCAGAAATGACAAGCCCCGCCCAGTTGCTAAGCCACACCCCCACAGCCATCTGTTGATATTGGAAGCAATCGGGAGAAAATTAACCCTTATGTTCTCTGCAGCATTTCTATTAGACTTTTTGCCTGTTTTCTCTTTTCTAATTTGTATCCTGATCTGTTTAGTGTGGGTTGTATGAGTTGTACATTTTGTCTTTTTTTTGCTCATGTGTTTGGTATTACAGCTCAGTACATTTACTTGAATACTAGATAGAACCCCTGGACAGGATTAGCGCTGTTTACTAAAGATCCAAATAAACATATTAGGGAGTTCACTGATGATGTATCTTAGGGAATGTCTATGTCTTTTGTTAGAAGGCTCATTCATTTCTTAACCCCTTCCTGCATTCTCAAGTACATTCCTGCACCCATACATATGGGCCTGCATGATCACCCCCCTAGATGCAGTGGTCTCCAAACTGTGGCCCTTCAGCTGCTGCAAAACTACAACTCCCAGCATGCCCGGACAACCTTTGGCTGGGAGTTGTAGTTTTGCAACAGCTGGAGGGACATATTTTGGAGACCACTGCTCTAGAGGACAGCTGTGATTAAGAGGCCCCTTTCAGCACTAACAACAGGGATTGAAGTTTTACAGCCCCATAGGCACTGAAATCAACGCGAAATGAGAGAAAACCAGAGCAAATTTTTTTTCATAAACAATGAAACTGGCCTGCAATACCACACACAACCTGAGGACAGAGGTGGCACAGTTTTTGGAAATAATTAGCTCTGGTTTTCTATTCCTGGACAACCCCCTTTAAAGGGGTATCAACTGGCTCCAGAAAGTTAACCCCTTAAGGACCAGGCCATTTTACACCTTAGGACCAGAGCGTTTTTTGCACATCTGACCACCGTCACTTTAAGCATTAATAACTCTAAGATGCTTTAACCGAATATTCTGATTCTGAGACTCTTTTTTTGCGACATATTCTACTTTATTTTGGTGGTAAATTTTCGGCGTTACTTGCATCCTTTTTTTGTGAAAAATTCCAAAATGTCATGAAAATTTAGCATTTTTCTAACTTTGAAGCTCTCTTCTTGTAAGGAAAATGGATATTCCAAATTTTTTTTATTTTTCTTCACAAACACAATTATGGACATTTATCAACGGGTTTAGTCAGGTTTTCTTTACTATAATTGTCGCAAAATTGTCTCAACTGCGACTACGCGATTTTTCGTGCGACATTTTGACTGGAAAGCGAGAAAAGCAAGTATTCCTAAAATTTACTATGTAGTAATAATTTTAAAATGGACTACGGGTAGTCAGGTATTTATTAACTGCGACAGGCGCAACTGCGCAAAAAAAAGTCGCGACAGCGTTAAAAATTGACTAAATTTACTCCAGCTCAAACATGGAGCAGAAAAAGCTACTACCAAAGTAAAAAAGGAAAAATTGCTTACGTGAAAGAAAATTATCAACAGGCTGAAACCAGTTGATAAATACGTCACACATAAGCAAAAAAAAAAGTAAGGAAAAAATTACTAAAAAAAAGAATACATAAGCAAACATTGATAAATGTCCCTCAATATGTCCACTTTATGTTGGCATCATAAAATTTACATATTTTTGCTTTTTGAAAAAATAGAGAGCTTCAAATAGAGAAGCAATTTTAAAAAATGTCATGAAAATTGCAAAATCTGAAGGGACAGATGTTACAGAACTACAACTCCCAGCATGCCTGGGCAGTCTAGGCATGCTGAGAGTTGTAGTTTGGCAACATCTGGAGGGCTACAGTTTGGGCACCACTGTAACAGTGGTCCCCAAACTGTGACCCTCCAGATGTTGCAAAACTACAACTCCCAGCATGCCCAGACAGTCTTTGGCTGTCTGGGCATGCTGGGAGTTGCAGTTCGGCTTTCCTAGTGGTTGCCACAGTAAAAATCACTTTACTTTCAGTTTCATTTCTCCCCCCCCCCCCACCGTCGATTCCCTACCTGAGACGGGATCTCCGGTGAATATCTGCGATGATTGCCGGGCCCCACGAGTCTTCTCCTCCAGGTACCGGCCTCCATGTTCTCCCCCGATTCTGCCTGACATCCAGGGGTGGGCAGAACGGGGGGTTTCCATGGCAACCCACCATCCTGCTCTGCCATTGGTCAGAATCAGTTCTGACCAATGGCAGGGGATGGGAGGAGATCGCAGCACTGCGACCTCACTCCTACCCTGCAGGATGCTGGGGCCTGTCAATGACAGCTCCGAGCATCCCTATTTTCCGGGTGATCGGGTCACCAGAGACCCGATCAGCCCGGAATAGGAGAAAATCGCATGTCTGAATTGACATGCGATTTTCCGCGATCGCCGACATGCGGGGGTCCCGGGATTTAGGACGATTTAGGCAGGCATGCCGTTCCGATCTCTGCCCGGCGAGCAGCAGGGACCGGAAAACGCCATGACATTGTGGGACGTTATTGGTCCTTAAAGCCCAGGGTGCCATGACGTTCCACAACGTCATTGGTCCTTAAGAGGTTAAACAGATTTGTAAATAACTTCTATTAAAAAATCTTAATCCTTTCAATAATTATCAGCTGCTGAAGTTGAGTTGTTCTTTTCGGTCTGGCAACAGTGCTCTCTGCTGATATCTCTGCTTGTCTCGGGAACTGCACAATAGAAGAGGTTTGCTATGGGGATTTGCTTCTAAACTGGGCGCTTCCTGAGACACGTGTCATCAGAGAGCACTTAGAAAAGAACAACTCAACTTCTGCAGCTCATAAGTACTGAAAGGATTAAGATTTTTAAATAGAAATAATTTACAAATCTGTTTAACTTTCTGGAGCCAGTTGATATATATAAAAAAAAGTTTTTTCCTGGATAACCGCTTTAAAGTGAATATATCACCTAGATTTTTTTTTTACTGATTAAAGCGAGATACTAAAATATGTTCTTTTTTTCTAATCGGTGTCTATTTTCTGATTGTAACATTTTTTTATTTTATTTCATTTTTAGTACATTATTATTATGGAAGCCACCTTGCCTGGGCTGTTTTTTGACAGAATTTAGAAATTTGCTTTGTGGCTGCCCCATAAAGAAACAATCCTCTGGAGCAGACCCTAATTAATAGAATGGGAACATATTCTAGACATGCTCTGTGACCTGTACAGAAGTCATTCTACAGGGAGGGGGACCCTAAAGTCTGAGCTTCAGCTATTGTGAATGGTGTTTTATCTACTGTATATATCAGTGCCCGCCTTCACCGTAGTCCTGTCTGTGATAAGGAGAGGATACTTCTACCAGAGCGACAGGACTCCAGGGTGCTGAGTAGACCAAACGGACAGGTAAAAGGGAAGTGATGTTTATTGACCTAAATGCATTTTGGTCAGTAAACATCCCTTCCTTTTTATCTTCTCTTTGTTGTGTTGTTCAGGCAGGAAGGCTGCAGAGGTACCGGTACCTTACACCCGTGTTTCCCAACCAGGGTTCCTCCAGGTGTTGCAAAACTACAACTCCCAGCATGCCTGGACAGCCGAAGGCTGTCCAGGCATGCTGGGAGTTGTAGTTTTGCAACATCTGTAGGCACCCTGGTTGGGAAACACTGCCTTACACATTCTATACCAGCGTTTTATATCGTTAACACAACCTTTTGGGGTAAGCGCAACCATCACATTGGCGCCTGTTCACACCTCTGAGCGCTTTTCCTCGCTTTTCTTTTACGGTCTGTGATAAGGATCAGGAAGTCTCAGCTTATCTGTAGGGTTAGTGGTCAGAATGAAAACGGCAAGATTTCAGGATTATTTAATAAATATAGGTGTCTAACCTGCGGACCTTAAGCTGTTGCAGAACTACAACTTTCAGCATGCCCAGACAGCTGTTGCCTATAGCAACCAGATTGCTTCTTTTATTTTTCAGAGGCCTTTTTTAAAAATTAAAGTGATCTAATTGGTTGCTTTGGGCAATAGTTCAACTTTTTCTCTGCACAGTTTTGATAAAAGACTAGAGATGAGCGAACTTACAGTAAATTCGATTCGTCACGAACTTCACGGCTCGGCGGTTGCTGACTTTTCCTGCATAAATTAGTTCAGCTTTCCGGTGCTCCGGTGGGCTGGAAAAGGTGGATACAGTCCTAGGAAAGAGTCTCCTAGGACTGTATCCACCTTTTCCAGCCCACAGGAGCACCTGAAAGCTGAACTAATTTATGCAGGAAAAGTCATCAACTGCCGAGCCGAGAAGTTCGTGACGAATCGAATTTACTGTAAGTTCGCTCATCTCTATAAAAGACTACAACAGATGACTTACCTATTCCTTTAAAATATGTTGTCCAGGATTACAAATATATAAGTGCCATTGTGTAAAACGACAATACACCTGTCTACAGGTTGTGTGCGGCGTTACATCCATTAATTTCAATGGAGCCGAGCTGCCATACCAGTCATAACCCATGAAGTGGTGTGGCGCTGTTTCTGGAAGAAACCAGCTGCTTTTTTTCCCCAAATCTGCGAAACCCCTTTCATGTCAAAACATGAATCTGAATCCATGCTTAGAGTTCACGAGTCAACTCTCCTTTCTGGTTCATAGAGAATGATCCAGAATATATGCACTAAAGTCGGGACTACAATTTGTTAAATTTGGTAGAGTATTTTTGGAGCGCATTTTATATGACAGTAATTGGTCAATAAAAAAGAATTTGCGCAAAAAAAAAAAAAAACGCACTCAAAAATAATATATACTGCAATATTTTACGAAGTGTGAACCTGGCCTCATAGGGCATACGTATTGGAAGTGACTTCATGATACAACCCCATAAAAGGTGTTTTCCTCTAGACATCTGCAACACAGTGTTCACGACAGATCACTAACTATATGGGTCTATTCACACGGCAGAATTCGGCCTCAAATTAAAGCCCATAGACTTCTATGGGATTCCGCACTCCCATTCCCACTTCTGAATTTCCGCAAGCGGAAATTCAGAAGTGTGAATGGGAGTGCGGAATCCCATAGAAGTCTATGGGCTTTAATTTGAGGCCGAATTCCGCAAGCGGAAATTCAGAAGTGTGAATGGGAGTGCGGAATCCCATAGAAGTCTATGGGCTTTAATTTGAGGCCGAATTCCGCAAGCCGAAATTAAGAAGTGTGAATGGGAGTGCGGAATCCCTTAGAAGTCTATGGGCTTTAATTTGAGGCCGAATTCCGCAAGAGGAAATTCAGAAGTGTGAATGGGAGTGCGGAATCCCATAGAAGTCTATGGGCTTTAATTTGAGGCCGAATTCGGCAAGCGGAAATTCAGAAGTATGAATGGGAGTGCGGAATCCCATAGAAGTCTATGGGCTTTAATTTGAGGCCGAATTCCGCAAGCGGAAATTCAGAAGTGTGAATGGGAGTGCGGAATCCCATAGAAGTCTATGGGCTTTAATTTGAGGCCGAATTCCGCAAGTGGAAATTCTGCCGTGTGAATAGACCCTAAGGGTGGGGTCACACATGCTGCAAATTTTCCTACCCAATGACTTCAATGGTAGTAAAGTACGCAGTAGCAAAACACGGCACGTGTAACTCTACCCTAAAAAGAAATATCATCCAAAATCTATAGTAAGGCGCTGACAAGGATAGAGGAGATAACTACTGTGTTTTCCCGAAAATTAGACAGTGTCTTATGTTATTTTTTGCCCCCAATTTTGCGCTAGGTCTTATTTTCAGGGGAGGTCTTATTCCCCCCCCCCCCAATCTTTACCAGGCACCCCTGTGTGTCTGTGCCACTTTCAGCCAGATTCCACACACATTGCCCTACTCCTGCCCCATGCAACCCACTCACTGTCTTTGTCTGTCTGTGAGTCAGTCAGACTCCAGGCAGAGCGAGGAGCAGGCGGTCCTGGTATGGCGGCGTGGGCTCTGTGATGACGAGTTATGTCCTCCTGCGCAACGTCAGGGGCGTGACTTGTCATACAGAGAGCCGGCCGCCGCAGCTCACTGATTTAAAGGGAAACTATCAGCTTGCTCCCCCCGCACTAACCAATGATACTGGTACGGGGGACGCTTATCAGTTTGATGCTTACCATGCCCGGATCTGCCCTGCCGTTCGGCCTGAAATCTTCAATTTTCTGTATATGCTAATTAGGTGCTAACTGGCACAGGCGGGGTTACTGGCACTCTGATGTCAGCGCCGCTCGTCCGCAGCGCTGTCCAGCTCATCAATATTCCTCCTCTCCCTCCACCCTCTTCATTACAGAGTGGGGAGAAGAGGGAGGGGAGGAATATTGATGAGCTGGGTGGCGCTGCAGACGAGCGGCGCTGACGTCAGAGTGCCAGTAACCCCGCCTGTGCCAGTTAGTACCTAATTAGCATATACAGAAAAGCGAAGATATCTGCAGAACGGCGGGGCAGAGATGGGCACGGTAGGCATCAAACTGATCAGTGTCCCCCACATCAGCCAGTACCGCTGGTTAGGGGGGTGGAGGGGGAAGGGGGGTCAAGCTGACAGTTTTCCTTTAAAGTGACCACGTGCTGCCTGATTCTAGGGGGGAGACCTTATATTTCGCCCACAGGCAAAAAGTCAAGTAGGTCTAAGGGCTGGTTCACATCACGTTTTCTCCCATACGGGAGCGCATACGGCAGGGGAGAGCCAAAACCTTGCGCTCCCATATGTAATTCATTTCAATGAGCCGGCCGGAGTGAAACGTTCGGTCCGGTCGGGTCATTTTTGCGCTGTATGCGTTTTCCCCGGACCTAAAACTGTGGTCAACCACGGTTTTAGGTCCGTTTGTAAAAGCGCATACGGCACAAATATTAGCCGACCGGACCGAATGTTTCACTCCGGCCGGCTCATTGAAATGAATGACATACGGGAGCGCATAGAAAGGCATACGGGAGCGCAAGGTTTTAGCTCCCCCCTGCCGTATGCGCTCCCGTATGGGAGAAAACGTGATGTGAACCCAGCCTTATTTTCGGGGGATGTCCTACTTTTGGGGGAAAGACTGTAATATTCCGTTTTCCATACAATATATCATCCTCTATATCATTATAAAAAGGTTAGAAAACCAGTTCTCGTGTAGGTATCCGCTATCCATCTGCAGGGACTCACGCGCAGACAATTGTTGGCAAGCTAATCTTATGATTCCCATGAAAGAGTCACTTCTCGGCGACAATGACAGCTGCCCCACACTGCCGCTTACTGTATCATACACGTCTTATATTCTGTAATCAGCAGCCGGCAGGTGCTGTATCGCATTCAGCACACCGCAGCCACTCAATACAGACATCCCCAAACACACACAGGCGGCTTTTTTTGTCAAATGTTTTATTGAGTGTAGACATCTGGAGTACTGTAAAACATGCATTATCTGTAGATTCCAAAAAAAGAGCCAGCCACATTGTCCTCACTGTCAGATGTGTCAGGCTTGGCATACATGATGGAGATTAATGAAGTATCATGAGACTCGTGTGAGTCCTGAAAAGCATCTAGGATTTCAAGTAGGATCTTAATCATTTGGAAAGCACATTGACTGAACCTGTATTTTCACAGTGAGGTGACACATATTTCCAAACAAACTGCATTTATTTATTTGGTTTGGGGGGGGGGGGGGTGAGATGGTTCCCAATTTGGTATTTTATTTATTTTATTTAATAACAGAATATTCTGCTTAAATAAAATAAAGAAAAAATAATAATCTCTTTCGAGGTTTTAAAAAAAACACAAACAAAACAGAAATTCTATTTCTTCTTGGACTGTTGAGGTGTATTGAATTTAAAGAAAATAATGTCACCGTCTTCTACCGTGTAATTCCTCCCTTGTTGCCTGTATTTTCCTGCCGCCTGTAAGAGAAAGAAAAGAAGAGAATGAGGAATGAGCAGATCTGCAATATACGCGACACTATGTATGTGTAGTGGGATGTAAAGGAAATATCGGGCTGCTGATATACACATGAAGAGAAAAGGCTGTCATTGATTTCTATGCCACTAAATAAAGAGCTGGTACCGGTATTGTAGTTCAGCTGCATTGGACTGAATGGGGCAGAGAGAGTTGCAATACCCAACACGGCCAATGGACGAGAGTGGCGCTGTGTTCTGGAGAGAGTTAGGTTGGGTGCGCATGTCAGGTGACTCCAGAGAAGTCCCAGATGGGAATGCCTGAGGCAGGGTTTCCCAACCAGGGTGCCTCCAGCTGTTGCAAAACTACAACTCCCAGCATGCCCGGACAGCCGTTGGCTGTCCGGGCATGCTGGGAGTTGTAGTTTTGCAACAGCTAGAGGCACCCTGGTTGGGAAACACCGGCCTGAGGCAACAAGCTGGATTTTTAGCATTTGATTAGGATGAAATTGGGCGCGACAGAAGAACTATGGACAATCCAGCACAGCAGACCGCGGGGTTTCGCCTTATTAAAAAAGCTGCAAGCAACATTTTTAAGTTCAGCAGCTGCACACCGGATGACAACTATGCCGGATAACTGGACATATGCGAACCTGGCCGTTTAGTATACATATGTTGTAACATCCATTACTCTTCAATCATGTTACAACATACCAAGTATCCATTGGTTTTCCTGCTGGCCCGTACATTTCTTGCAACCGCTGTAGCCCCTTGATCTGGAGCCCACGGTTCTACTTGCTCACACCTGCGCACTAACAGTCGTACGGCACTCAACTTAATATGCGCAGACTCCGAATCCTCACGGACACCCAACACGCCTGCGCACATCTGGTTTGATTCCCCGTACACCTTACCTGTTGACATCCGCGCAGTACTATCAGTGCGGTGCTCCATCCAGTATGCGCTGACTCTGAATTCCCATGTACACCCCCCCACACGCCTGCGCATCCTGGTCTCCATCCACCCTATACCTGTACTCTTACTGGACTCATTCAAATGACATCACCTTCATTAGGTATGGACTATTAGGCTTTTCCCTTTAATCATTTTAATTATTGTAATTGTTTATGTGTATGCGCTCCTAATTGTTATTACCAGACTTTTACTCTGTATTTATTTTATTATTTATTTCTACTACTTTCTATTACCTTTTACTTTGAGATGTTTCCGGTTCGATCTGACCCGGAAGGAATTCTCTATACCTGGTTTTAAATATCTGTTTTTTTTTTATGTGGCTGTCATTGCCTGACGAAGAGCCCGGTATGGGCTAGAAACACTTCTTACAGTACAGCGTTGATTTTTATTCAATATGGAATCCTTCAGCTTGAAGTTTGCGCCCCAATATGATGTCCTATTTTTATGGTCGCTGACCACTGCTCTGCTCTGTGTGTATATATATATATATATATATATATATATATATATATATATATATATATATATTGCAGCACTCCTCAATCCAGTAAAAAAGGTAACAATGTTTTAGTCCTCTCTATGGGGCCATCCTCAAGCATAGTGAATAGAAGCAAGAAGGGACATATCTCCAGGTAAACAGATCAATTACTCAATCATTATTAAAGTGCAAACAATAATATGTACGAGTGCAAAAAAAACCATATTACAACATAAAATGTATTGCAAGATAATGTGCAAAATAGAGTATTATTGTAATTGTATAATCCTATACACACTGAAGATCAAAATTAGAGAACAATTTATGGACACTATTTTTTTTCCGGAAATAATATAATCTACATTGATCATCATTTGAAGGATTTTTTGTAAAGGGTACACCGTGCCATAAGAACAGTGTGTTACAAAATAACCAAAGTATAGCAACCTAAAATCTTTATTTTTCAAAAAACGTGATGATCATAATTAGAGAACAGCAATGACTGGAGCCCAGAGAAAGATTGTAAGAAAATATTCTGAAGGGTCCATCAGTCATCAATCAGTAGGAAGTGCTTAGGCCTTTGAATGAATTCAGTACATCTGCGCCCCCCACAGGACATCACTAGTCTCTCACACATCTGCGCCCCCTACAGGACATTACTAGTCTCTCACACATCTGTACCCCCCCCCCACAGGACATCACTAGTCTCTCACACATCTGCGCCCCCCCACAGGACATCACTAGTCTCTCATACATCTGCGGCCCCCACAGGACATCACTAGTCTCACACATCTGCGGCCCCCACAGGACATCACTAGTCTCTCATACATCTGCGCCCCCCACAGGACATCACTAGTCTCACACATCTGCGCCCCCCACAGGACATCACTAGTCTCTCACACATCTGCGGCCCCCACAGGACATCACTAGTCTCTCATACATCTGCGCCCCCCACAGGACATCACTAGTCTCACACATCTGCGCCCCCCACAGGACATCACTAGTCTCTCACACATCTGCGCCCCCTACAGGACATTACTAGTCTCTCACACATCTGTACCCCCCCCCCCACACAGGACATCACTAGTCTCTCACACATCTGCGCCCCCCCACAGGACATCACTAGTCTCTCATACATCTGCGGCCCCCACAGGACATCACTAGTCTCACACATCTGCTCCCCCCACAGGACATCACTAGTCTCGCACATCTGCTCCCCCCACAGGACATCACTAGTCTCACACATCTGCGCCCCCCACAGGACATCACTAGTCTCACACATCTGCTCCCCCCACAGGACATCACTAGTCTCACACATCTGC